>NC_056744.1:662990869-663290869 GCF_019279795.1 Protopterus annectens
GCACCTCACCTAAGTGTCATGTTTAATCATAGCCTCACCTCAGGTTTCATGCCCACTGAGTGGCGCAGAGCTACAGTTATCCCAATCCACAAGGGGGGATCAACCTTGGATCCCGGAAACTACCATCCCATCAGTCTGACAAGCCTTATCTGCAAGGCCATGGAGCGTATTATCATGGAACTTATAAACAAAGATATTGGCAACCTTCAAACACTGGACCCCACCCAGTTTGGGTTTGTGAAGGGCCGATCTTGTCTCCTGAACCTGATTGACTTCTTTGAATCAGTCTCCAGAGCCATGGACAAGGGTAAGGTGGTCCACACAGCCTATCTAGACCTTGCCAAGGCCTTTGACACCATCCCCCACTCTGGAATCATAGATAAACTTACTAAGTTGGGCATTAATCCCTATGTCACCCAATGGGTTGCTAAATGGCTTACTGATAGAACCCACACTGTAAAAGTAGCCGACTCCAAATCCAGCTCCAGACAAGTGACAAGTGGAGTACCTCAGGGTTCAGTCCTGGGGCCGCTCTTGTTTGGCATCTACTTCTCTGAAGTACAGGTCAACACTAAGGGACTCTGATAACAAAGTTTGCAGATGACTGCAAACTGGGAGCCATTATTGAATCCCCAAATGATGTGGATACTCTACAAAAGGGCCTTACAGAAACAGATGTTTGGTGCCAGAGCCATGGGCTCAAGCTCAATGCCAAGAAATGTATTGTTATCCCCTTTGGGAAAAAACATGTATCCATGAATTACCATATAGGTGGCAGTACACTAAACACAGAAAGTGTGATAAGAGACTTAGGGACACAAGTGGACAGTGGTCTCACCTTCGATAACCACATCGCCACAACAGTCAGGAAATCCTTCTATGTGGCACACCTCATCACGAAGGGCTTTTCATCCAGAAAGAAGGAGGTCATTGTCCCACTGTACTCATCCCTCATTAGACCCATTATAGAATACAATGCCCCATTTGGTATGTACCTCTCAAGACATCTGCAACAACTGGAAAGGCCTCAGAAATACCTCACTAAAAGAATCACAGGCCTAAAGCAGATGCCCTACACTGACCGCCTTAAAAACTCCAGCTATACTCTGTCGCATATCGTCTACTCAGAGGTGATCTCTGCTTAACATGCAAGGCCATGTCAAACCCAGAGCTGTTGGACATGCTACACTTAAAGAAATCCCAATCCCTCAGAGCTACACGCTCCAGGGATCTAAACCTTGTCATCACAATAAACAAAACATGCTGGAGGGATAGGTTCCTGACCCAGAGACTCCCCAGACTCTGGAATAGATTGCCCATACATGTCAAGCAGAGTGCCTCTTTGGACCTCTTCAAGAGGAACCTTGACAATTGGATGGGAGAAAGGAAATTCACCCCAGGGATCATGTCAGTCGCCCTGCTAGACAGGGGTCCAGGAAAGTAAATAATGTGGGAAGAAATAGCCAGGGAATTGTTATGGCTAGGCTTGTATAGGCCCTAGGGCTGATAGCCTAGTACCAACCTATGAACCTATGAACCTATGAACCTATGTGTATTTGAAGATATGGGCAAGTGTTAGCATAGCCAGCTGGAGTTTTGTAAATAATGATATGTCCTTTGTATACCAAACTGATTTTGTACAAATGCTGGTGAGGAAAATGTATTTGTGAGCTTTGCCTGTGTTGAAATGTATCAACAGTGCACACTGCTGAAATGAAGAGAAATGTAAATGTATTTTTGTAGCTTAATTAAATGTATATGTTTTAATAGAGGATACTGGCACATCAGAGGTTAACTTTAATAAACATAAGGGAAATGTAAATTAAACCATTAACAGACACCCCACATTGCTGAATAGGCCTGGAGACATTGGGTCTGGGGGAGAGCCTTTGTCCATTAGCTCAGTGAAAAGAGGGGAGGCCCCAGGCACTGTCATAAACATTTGGATGTGTATTGTGGCCATCTGGGCTAACTTCCTGTCTCAGCTTCAAAGGGGAATACTGTGAGAACCTAGAGTCAGATGACCAGATGAGGTCATTCTGCCAGCCCTCTTTGAAAATATATTTTAGATATTAAAAAGAGAAGTCTCAGAGTATTGAGTATTCTGTTTGGGAAGCCTGACTAGAAAGATCCTTGCCTTTCAGTAATAAGTAACTTAAGTAATTCTTTTAGAATCTTTTAGATTCATTCAGGAATATAGTGATGCTTAGTTTAGATATTGTTTTCTTTATTTGTCTGTGTCTGTCCATCAATGTTCTTTTCAATATTTCCTCTGATCTGAAATCTGTGGTTTACTGTAAGTATATATTCAATATGCTCATGCTGTTTATTATTTATTATTAAATATATTTAAAACTTTTATTGTGACTGGTCCTTGCTGAAAGTATCTAACCTTGGAGAGTGCTTATATTTATTTGGTGACACTATGTGGCCCACTCCAGAAGGCCTATCCATCTTGATGAACTACTACCATTTGTATTAGTATTAATATTACACAGCATAATTGGATATGCGTTTATAGCCTTATAGTAACTGACTGGTGGCAATGATAACTACCTTATAGTCTGGGCAAAGTTGGTAGCACAGGTAATCTGTGCTGGCTTTTTCCAGGTGTGTGTGTGTGTGTGTGTGTGTGTGTGTGTGTGTGTGTGTGTGTGTGTGTGTGTGTGTGTGTGTGTGAAAATTAAATCTTAAAAAGGGTGTGTGTCAGCTACTTGGGGAAGGGACATGAAGCACTGGGTTTACAGAGAAGGTGTGGAGGACTAGGCTTGGACACTTGGCTGAGGACCTAACCCTCCAGCCGTACCAGTGGGGAGTCTTACTGGGGACCTGGAGGAAGACAAATAAAGAGATATCCACGCCCTAGGCTGAGTGTGTTCCCTGTGTACTCTTAAGGGAAATTGTACTTGATGCAGAGAGGTCAGCATCTGGAAATACTAAGTGTATCCATTTGTATTCTAAGTGCATGTTTCTCTCCAATGTCAGTGGTGAGGATTCAGGCTCCTTGATTACTGGTCCAGCATAGGGACAACACATATTGGTGGCATCACATATTGGTAGCAGTGGTGGGCATCAAATTTTATTGGTTGGCAGTGGACCGACCATCACAAGCTCAAATATTGTTGAACAGCGGTGTGGATATTGAACTCCTGCAGCCTGTAAGCAGTGGCCACTAAAGAAGGTGTTTGTACTCTCAAGCAGCAACATGGTAGACATTTAGAGTTTCATAGCACAATAGTTTTATTTATTTACTTTTTGTTAGCTCAGTTAGTCAAGGAGAGCAGGCAAGGATGTCTGCCGAGGATTATGACAAGTTGACAAGGAACCAGTTGGCTGAGATATGCCATGCCAAAGGACTAGGGCATGCCAACCTGATTAAAGGGGAAATAATTGCAGCCTTAATCACAGCTAGAGCACAGACCAGTAACCTGGAGGATAACCAATCTGTTGATGAGGACTTGCAGCTCTCAGAAGCATGACAGTTCAACTTTTCCTCAGAGGACTTAAAAATTCACCTGGAGTTGAAAAGACTTGAACTAGAGGCCTAAATGTTGGAATTTGAATCAGCAGAATGAATGCAGCATTTGGAGGCTGATGGAAAAAGAGAGACTGAGATGTCTAGAAGACAAAGAAAATGAAAGGCAGAGGCAACATGAAAAGGAAATACTGACTCTTTGCCAGAGTCATGGAGGTAATGGAGAAGGGAGTAACCATACCCCAGAAGCACAAAAGGTCAGTAAACTTCTTCCTCAGTACCAAGAAGGTGATAATTTGATATTTTATTAATGTGTTTGAGAGAGTATACAAACAGTATAATGTTGACCGAGAGCTCTAGGGACAGTTCCTCACTTCCTTACTCCATGGTAAAACTGTAACTGTTGTTTCTAAATTGTCTAATGCCGATTGTTTAGATTACAGAAAAGTGAAGCACTGGTTATTGCAATGTTTAAGTTAACACTTTAAGGTTACAGGAAAAAAGTTTCATGGGCATATATGCAAGGCAGTTGAATGTGTATGTGATTATACTGCTGAACTAAGCACTTATTTTCATTGGTGGGGGAGTGGGTGTCAGCCACTACTTTTCAATGGCTGGCAGACCTTTTAGTGAGGGAACAAGTCTTTAGTACTTTGCCTGAGTAATGAGAATTGGGTTGGCCGACAGGGAATGCAACTCTGCAGATGAGTTGGGGAAAAAGGGAGATAAATACCTAGCAAGCACAGCATCACTGTAGAGGAAATCATATCAAGTGCTGCAATTGGATAGGAGGGAATCCATGGTGAGCAGTCAAACCACCCCAACAGAGTCCGTCAGTAACAGGGGAAGTAAGGAGAACAGGTACATGGCCAGGATCAAGGGTTAAATGTTTTAACTGTAACCAGTGGGGCCATGTACCATATAGATTTGTATGGAGGCAAGGATGGGAACAAAAGGTGGGGGAGACAGCAAGTGGGAATAACAGAATCCCAGCTATAAGTTGTCTGGAGAGAACAGGGGTACCAAACTACCAGCAGAGTTTATATCTGGTCATGATAAATGGGAAACAGGCCACAGCCAAGAGAGACACATTCTGTAATATAATCATTGTGAAGCCTGTAGTGGTTAAATAGGAGCAGTACTTGATTGGGCAGTCCATTTCAGTCAGAGCTTTAGGAGAGATCACATTCCAAATGCCTTTGGCCAGGGTTTATCTGGATTGGGAGGGTAGAAAAGGAAGCAAGCAAGTAGGCATGTTTGAGGCTATCCCTGTAGATGTCTTGATAGGGAATGATTTTGATAATGCAGCACCCCATGTGCATGCAGTGACATGCAGTCAGGCTTGGAAACAGGCATGTGGATCTTGTAGCCTGGGGGAGACCCATATAGACTGCATACCTGAAGCCAGTACTGGTGATGTGGTTACTTCAGAGAGGGAGCTACCCTCTAGCAGTAAGACTGAAGGTGAGCTACAGCTGCTGGTGGGTACTGATGTTCCCTTGAACAGAGTGACTGCAAGGGCAGAGGTGAGTAGTAGTACCCAGGCAGACAGTGAGGCACCACTGTCAGAGGATACCTGACTTCCTGTGGAGGGGAGCTGGGAAGAGTTACAAAGAGAGGGTTGAGAAAGGCTCACCTGTCAGACCCTACATTACAAGGTTTCAGGAGATAGCTAGGGAAGCAACTGATTCTCAAGGAAAAGGGGATTCTGTATACTGGAACAAAGGGTTACTGTACAGAGAGTGGACCCCTAAGAGAAGGTTAGAAGGTGAGGTAGTACAGCAATTGGTAGTGCCCAGAGCCTACTGTCTGGCACTTCTAGTCATAGCCTATGACATTCCTTTTGCAGGTCATATTAGCATAAAGCATATCAAGAGATGTATTATGCAGAACTTTTATTTGCCTGGTATTGCCAGGGATGTAACAGGATACTGCAGGACCTGTGAGCAATGCCAAAAAGTGGGCAAGGCAGGAGACAAGGTAAAAGCTCCTTTGATTTCTTTGCCTGTGATAGAGGAGCTGTTTCAGAGGATAGTTATGGATACTTTGAGGCCTCCGAGTACCACAGGTTCCACAGGGAAGAAGTATATCCTAATGGTAGTAGATTATACTACTAGATACCATGAGGTGGTGGCTCTGTCCTCGACTGAGGCAGAGAGGGTGGCAAATGCTTTGCTAGAGAGTTTCAGAAGGGTAAGATTCCAAAGAGAAATACTGATTGACAGAGGTTCCAATTTCATGTCAGACCTACTGGCTTGTCTGTGGGAGCACTGTGGGGTGAAGTACCTAAAGACAGCCTCCTACCACCCACAGACTAGTGATCTTGTGCAGAGGTTAAACTCTATGATAAAGACCATGCTGCAGGTATTTGCAGACCAGTTTAAAAGGGTGTGGGACAAATATCTGGTCCATCTATTGTTTGCTTACAGAGAGATGCCCCAAGAATCCACAGGTTTTTCACTCTTTCAGTTGCTGTATCTGCATAGAGTGAGGGGGGTCTTTAGATTTGATGCGTGATGAGTGGGAGGGTAAGTGTGAATCCCACAAGGAGTCTGTTGTGGCATATGTCCTAAACCTCAGGAAGAGGCTTAGGGAGCTCTGAGCTTGGCCCATGAGACTCTGGTAGGAGCCCAACAGCAGAAAAAGGTCGTATGATAGGAATGCTCAAGCTAGAAAGTATGTTGTGGGACGGCAGGTGATGATTTTCATTCCTATCAGACACAATAAACTGCAGACAGCCTTGGAGGGACCCTTCAAGGTGGTATGGAAGATCAGTGTGATATTAACTACATGGTAGAACTGCTAGGCAGGAGGCAGGGGCACCCATTGTACCATGTAAACATGATGAAGCCTTACCATGATAGAAATGCCCTTGTGCTGAGTAATTGCAGTGGATGGCAGGAGGAGTCTGAAGAGGATGTGGTGACTGATATCCTCAGTGAGGCTTGAACTGACACCTCAGTGGAAGGGGTAGCAATGTCCAGGCAGCTATCCCCTACC
The DNA here is from genome assembly GCF_019279795.1 of Protopterus annectens. Classification (NCBI taxonomy): domain Eukaryota; kingdom Metazoa; phylum Chordata; order Ceratodontiformes; family Protopteridae; genus Protopterus; species Protopterus annectens. Next base: position 662,997,345 of record NC_056744.1, read on the forward strand.
CGGTTTTGAGAAATCTGAGCAGTGTTACAGGAGTTTGGGGACATGTTTACTGGGAAACAAGGGTGCACCCACCTGGTGCAGCACTATGTGGATACAGGGCCCCAAAGACCTTTAAAGCAGGCCCCTTGCAGGGTGTCTGAGTGTGTCAGACAGAGCCTGAGGGACGAGATATAGGAGATGTTGGAACAGGGAGCAATCCAGTAGACCAGTAGTCCCTTGGGCTCCCCAGTCATGCTGGTATCAAAGAAGGATGGCAGCACAAGGTTCTGTGTGGACTACAGGAAACAAAATCACACAGAGTCAAATGCTTACCCCATGCCTAGGACAGATGAATCCTGGAGCATCTGGGTGGGGCTAAGTATCTGACCACTACTGATCTTACCAATGGCTACTGGCATGTGCCCTTGACTCCCAGAGCTAGAGAGAGGTCAGCCTTTGTGACTCCTTTTGGCTTGTATGAGTTCAGGAAGATGCCCTTTGGCATGAAAAATATCCCACTGACTTACCAAATGCTGGTAGATTATATCCTAGCAGGAGCAGGATATTATGCCCTTCCTTACCTGGATGATATTGTCATCTATAGCCATTCTTGGCAAGAGCACCTTCAGCATGTCAGGGAGGTGCTGGGCAGACTGCAGAGGGCAAGGTTGACCATTAAGCCCAGTGTCAAGTGGGTACGGCAGGGGTCTCCTACCTGGGACAGAGTGGGGAGTGGTAAGATCAGGCCAGAACCTGCCAAAGTGAAAGCCATCCAGGCATGGCCTGCTTCTGTTACCATAAAGTAGGTAAGAGAGAGAGGCTACTATAGAAAGTTTATCCTCAATTATAGTACCATAGCTGCTCTACTCACAGACCTGACAAGGAAAAACAGACCAGATAAAGTAGTGTGGACCCCAGCATGTCAGCAGGCATTCCAGAAGCTTAAAAAAAGCTTTGGGAGGACCCCCTGTGTTAGCCAGTCCAGATTACAGCAAAGAATTTGCTGTGCAGGTGGATGCTTCAAATCATAGGGTGGGGGCTGTAGTTAGCCAGGTTTCCTCAGAGGGAGAAGAGCACCCAGTGGTATAGTTCAGATGTAGACAACAAACCAGGGAGTAATGTTATGCAGCTGTAGAAAAGGAATGTCTAGCCATAGTATGGGCACTGCAGAAACTTCAGCCTTATCTTTATGGAAGGAAATTCATTGTAGTTATAGACCACAATCCCTTAACATGGCTACATAGAGACAGACTGCAAAATGCCAAGTTATTAAGGTGGAGCTTAGGATTGCAGGCATATGACATGATAGTACAACACAGTACTTTTTGCAAGAAGGCAAGCCCAATCCCTGACATAGGAAGCAAACCCCTCACATCCCAAATGTATATATACCAGCTCTGAGATTCCTATACCTTGGAGAAAAGGGAGTATTCCAAGAAATAGCTATCTTGGATTTAGCGTATTAAAGTCCGTTTTTCAGCCATTCAGTCTGCATATTTCATTTCAAATGGTTACCCTTAAAATCTATATTAGTGTAATCCTGCAATGTATGTAACAAAAAAGGGTACAGAATAAGTCATAAGTCACCTAATACTATCAGAGACTTTTCTTGATTAAATGTGTATTACAGTAAGCAACAAACTGATGAGTACCTAATGTCTGGAATATATTACACTGTCATGTCTTATACTCCTCTACTCAAAGCAATAAAAAATAAGTCTCTTTTTTAAGTCAATAGACATCATCACAGATATCAGATTTGGCACATTTCTTTTCACTATCATATGCCTTACATGTGGTAATATAAATGAGTACTAATATCAGTTGTACTGTAATTTCTTGCCTGCCTTTGTTGTTCATCTAAGTTCTAAAATTGCTCTTTGAATTAAGTTCCCATCTCATTACTCTAGGCATGGTATAGAGTCCTGCTGGTTGTTAGATCAATTCCATGTATCTGACATTATATGTCCGACATAAAGGCAATCTGAAATAAAGTAAGGATATTAAAATTGTTTTCCTGGAAACATATGGAATATGGAAGGAAAAGCTAGGTTTTGACCGCTATTGAAGTCCAAGACACTCAACAGTTGAAGCTGATGTCACCTCTGATCTTTCTGTGTTGCAGCTCTAGTGTTCACGTTCCACCAAAAGTTTGGTTTTTCTTTTCATAATATTTTATGACTTATCTCCTACTTTTCAGAAGACATCTGTTATTTTGTATGTGTGAGCACAATCTAACCTTTTAACAGATTATCAGCAGCCTATGTTATTTTCATATCCATTACGTTCCTTTATACATAACAGTAATATTCATAAAAAAGGATTATTCTGCATAGCTTTGCAGTGGAAATGAGAGGAGAGCAAGTCAATTGACTTATGCTTATAACATCATCATGTCAATATACAAGCCCCCATATAAAGTCTAACGTGTATATATATCTCACTGTCTTCCATACGTCAAATTGAAGTAGGGGAGACAAATTTTTGCACAGAGAGAGAGAGAATGAATTATAATAGAGGCTCTAAGGCAGCATGGCCACAACCTCCTTGGATGGAAGGGAAATACTATGTGGAGGAATGAAATGTGGACAGACCTGACAGTGTCTACAATGTAGGTGGTTACAATAGATCCAGGGATGCCTGTCAGTGATGTTGCTCTGATATGATCCTCAATGCAACTAATAGAAAATGCTGCTATGAGAGGCAGGAATGCCACTGGAGGTAGGCTACTCCTAACTCCCCCAGACAAGATAACAGTGTTCCTAGCATCACAATATAACACCAGCTGTGGTCTTCGTACACCCAATGGAGGTATTGAAGCAGGTGTTCCAGGATGTACATGTACTTCACACATTTCAAAACATTGCAGCATATACACTGCATCATAAGCATCTTTATTTCACAACTATTAATGTATTGTTCTTTTTGTGTTCCAGCAGCAGAATTGCAATGTGAAAGTGGAAACACACATGGCATAAATGCCCAGCAAGTGTTACACCATGTTACCTTACCTACACAGAACATACGTAACTCTTCAAGCAATGTGCCATGTTTTGGTTTTCCAATTGCATAGGTCCTTCAGCATTTGCACAGCATCATCCCATGTCACCCAAGTGTCTCTATATACTGATAATGTGATCCATAGCTTTTCTGTCACCTGTCATAACAGTGGAGTATACTCACATGTTGAATTTTGTCCTGCCATTGTAACCTACATATGCATCGTCCCAAGACTTGCACCATGGAGATGCACATACAGACAGATTAGATATGGTTTGCCACCTTATTTATAGGCTGCAGCACTTTGTAGCACAACTGTGATGTATGATATTCATGTCACTGTTTTCCATACACAGGTTCATCTAGACAACATGTACATCATTTGATACATGTCCCTATATCCTACTGGAGTGTGCCATATTTATTGTGTGCTTCTGCTTCATTCATGACTGTGGAGCATACCCAGATGTTGACATTTGTGTGCCTTGTCATACTACAAGATCCACATTATGACAGATGATATCATCCTCAAACAGGGAGAACATAGATAGTAAGGCGTTCCATCTGTTTAATACATGTCAGTATTGATGATCCCATCTGTGACCTTCATTACTGCTGTGCTCTTTTTCGCCTGCCTAGGGCAACATCAATATGCACATCAGTCTCAGCCAACCGGTATGTGTCTATATTATCTTCTGTGTGTTATACCTATGTTGGAATGCTACATGATGGCCATTATCTGCTAAAAGATGTTTTGAAGTCTATGTTTCCCCATGACAGTTGTCTTTCAATCCTCACCTCTGCTGATGGAGTCGATAGATGATATCAGGTAGGTTTGATTATTTTTTAGTCATATTTGCCATATGTGTTTAATATGTAAAGTATATGTCATCTCCATGTTATATAGGGTCTGTGAACCATGCACAGGCATGATGTCCTAGTAAGTCCATATCCCATTTAACATTGTAGTTGTTTCATATGTCATTACTAAGCTATATCATATAATTTTTGTCAGTATGTCTGACCTGTGTCATCTGTCTGTTCTTGTAGCATGTTCACTGCCTGCCTGTCTCCTCCAGTAGCTTGTCCACTGATTATGATGACCTCCACTGTGATAGCATGGCCCATGGCACACAGGCCACTGATTTGTTTATACTGTCTGGCCCAGACAGGGACACCCATGTGGATCATGCTGTAGCCTCAGATATAGAGGAGAATGTGTGCAGCCATTCTGATGATATGGGGACATCAGATGTCAGACATGGTAATGTCTGTGAACCACTGTCCTGTGTAGAGTCTAATAATGATAGTGACACTTCCCCACAATGGAGCAATACTGGCTGTAGTAGTTACCAAGGGGGTGTATCTGGTGTACATCGATGCATATCAGAGGGTGTCCATCTACTCTTACAGATGAATGAACTTTCACAGTGACATCATGCAACTGACCTTCGTGCACTTGCCCATGACACTGATCATGTAGCACACCAACTGTGGGTGTTACATGATGGTCAGGAGTGCAGAAATGTAGATGTCATGGCAGCACTGACTGCGCAGCATGAGAGTGTGTTATCTGCTTTGCATGCCTTGTTGAAAGCCTTGTTATAGTGGTGCTAGAGCACTGTCATAGTACTAACTGGGTGTTACATCCCCAAACTGTACTAAGCAGATTACCTCCAGAGGGGAAAGGTAGACCCCTCCCCCTCTGTGCCTTCCCACATCTTACCAAATCTGCACACATATTTGTATATAGCTATGTTGCTGTATCTCCAACATTGATGTATGTTGCAGGTATGTTGTGTGATCACTGTCATTGGTGTTGTGCATGTTTACACATATATTACCTGGAAATGATCCATGTTGCAGCAAAAATATGTGCAACTGAGGCAGCACTGTTATGGTACTGCCACAGTTTTTGGTATGTATTTGCCAATGCATTCCATTACACGTAATGGATAAATATTTCTTGTGATAGTTGTTGTTTGACATTTAATTTTCCATGGTATTAATCTGTATGATGAAATCCTACCTGTCCAATGACTACATCTGTCATTCATAGGTTCATAGGTGAAAACTAGGCTAACTGTCCTAAAATACTACTTTAAGCCAAGCCAACAATTCAAGGTCAGAATTCCTGTATCTTGTGTTTATAAGGTGAAGACCTTAACCATTATGACAAACCCACCCCCTGACAAGCACAACTCATGCATCCCACACATGTGCCTGTGTGTTCCTGTTTGGTGATGTACCTTGCACACAATCTTCCTGCACTGATGTTTCCTCTTAGTTTTGTGTATATGGTCATATTTGTATACAGTAAGGTTATGTTATACATGATATTCAATGTGTACACATAATGGGTCATTTCCATTAGTTGTGATCTGTGATGCTGTTGTAGAGCAACATGTATATATCAGTGTTTATTCTGTGTACTTATGCACCTGTGGCTTTTTATGAATCAAAGGTATGTGTCAGACACTGCTGTGATTCCTGTGCTAGGACTTGTGGATGGATTCTCTGTCACTGGTTATGGTGTGTGATCCATTGTTTTTATCAACAGCAGGGTTGAATGGGATTCTGTATGGCATCACTAACCAAGGCTCAAGTGGATAACTGCAGTCACCTGTTGGTGGAAAGGAGGTAACATGTGTTGTTAAGATGTGTACTGTTGACATGTTTTGATTCTGATTATGTCATAGCTGTGTTCCACTACTTACCAAGTAGCAATCCCTTAGCTATTTCACTGTATTAGGACATAGTCCTCAGGCCACGTATGCTTCATATAGCGGCATCATGGACATTACCAGGGTGTGTCCCCATGATACTTGTTATGATGCCATATGCTAAGCACACCACCTGACAATTCAATGATAGCCACCCCTTTTATTTATGTACATTTCTACTTCAGGTACAGCAGGGTGCTTAATAGGAACATGGCTGCAGTCTGTTACACCTAGAACTTTGGAAAGTTGGCAATGATGTAGAACTGGTATATGACATTTCTTTGCACCATGACTAGATGGGAAGTGGATGTACATTGCTGCAAGGAATTGTAAGAGGATGTGACTGGCAGCTGTCTGGGACATTCCTGCAGTATCTCCCATATGCTGTTGAAATGTCCCAGAAACCAGTATACCTAGCTTGAACAAAGTGTGGTTTATACAGCTGAAGGGTTACCTCACAGTGTACATGCATACATGTGTGGGGCACACATGCTACACTCAGCCTGCACCAACTCTCTATCTAATTGGTACCCGACAATTATTTCCTGATCAGAGAGCTGGTTCAGATATAGTTTCACTCAGTTCCTTGATGCCTGCTTTCTCATTAAATGCAAATTGCATTTTTTCTTGTTTTATTTTGTTTTTTTTTTGTGAGTAATGCTGTGTATTCCACAGAAATCAGTAATAAATAGCTTGTTCTCATGGCGTATAACTATGGCCTCTGTCAAATTATTTTATAAAGTTGTCATCAAAGCACTATGTCACATTTAAGTTGCATTGGGTATGGACAATGTGTTTTGGAATTCAACAGGCATGTGCTGAGTCCATAATTATCCTACACTAGATTAGATAATTACTCAGGCTTGTTTTAGCATACTTTATGAAACTGCATCCTTTGCTAATGCGCTGATGTCTTTCTTCATCATGCTGCACTATCTGCAACTTTCTTTTGGAATCCAGACATTTGTTTCAGGTTTACAGACCTTAAAAATCATCTGCAAAGGTATTATTGCTACTTCTTTTTGTTGCAATTATATTGTCATTATGTAAAGTAGATTTTATTTCTAAAGTATGTAGGTTAAACATTAGTTACCTTAATGAAAATATATTTATTCAGTTTAAAACTTTGTGATTGTATGTATTATTTGTGGAGCAGCTGTACAATTACCTCCTGATGCAGTGTTATATGGTGGCACATTCTGATGATGTCATAAGGGTGTGAGAGTGTGTAGTTCAACACCTTGACATATTGAATTGAAGGAAGTCAGCTATGCAAGGAACAGGTACTGAGATTCTATACCATTCTGTGTTGACCTAGTTTGAGAATAGCCCAAATTTAACCAATTGACTTTGTATAGCAGCTGATTCTATCTGATGTTCTTTCCCTGTTTTAATTTCTCCAAGTCTTTTGGGTTTCTAATACCATGAAGGGAATGGACCCCATTCCTAACTCAAAGTACCATTAAAGTTCATGAAATCAGTATTGTTTCAGTCTTTGATGTCAGCCAGAAGTGCTCATCATAGCACCTACAATGTGCCCAGTAATTACTACTTCTGCAATTCGTATGGGGTTACATATATTGGTAACATATCTAAATATTATTGTACATTTCTTTTTATATGACCCATTGCCCCTACTACTATTGGAACAGTCTGGGCATCTTTCTTCCACATTGCTCTCATTTCTGCCTGCAAATCCTGATATATTATGATGTTGTGTCTATCTGTACAGAAGACACTGTAGTCACTGGGTGTGGCAATTTCAATGATCAATGCAACGTTTGTCTTCTTTTCATGGACCACTATATCCAGTTTTCTAGCATCTTTCTTTTGAACTGTTGGTAATGGGTGATCGCATGTAATGTAGACTTCATCATTTTCTATGGTGCTTTGTGGCTCATGTTTCCAGTATTTTTCAGCTACTTCATTACCACAATGTTTGCACAATCCCCAGTGCAACTGTTTTCCTGCATTATTATGCCTTTCAGTACACAGTCCTTCTGCCATTAGTATGTCACACCCAGCAATGAGGTATGCAATTGTTTCCAATTCTGTTTTACAAAACCTACATTTGTCTGTTTCTCCCACATGTTCAATGGACTTTGTAAGCCAACGTGTATGTAGCCCACTATCTTGGACCACCAATATTAACCTTTCATCTCTGGGATTGAATTTGCCTCTCCTTACCATTCCTGCATTTGATCCTGATCAACATGAGGTTCTTCCAGAAGGTTTCTACACTAGCAACTATATTTATGCATTTTTCACATTTCTTGCCTTCATCTGGTCCTTTACCTTATATTATCTCTTTTGTTTTTTGGCACATTCAGTTGCTGCCTGATTTATATCTACTTCTGGTTTAATTTCCATTCCTGCTTGATGCCAGTATACTTTTGCTATTAAGCATTGAAGTCATCTTAGATTTATTCTCCTCATATTTGAAAACTTTCACTAAGGTTGGTCTTGTGAGGTCAGCAGATATGTGTGCAGTCTCACATTTGCAGATCTATACATGTAATCAATTTCAAGAAGGCCCATCCCTCCTTCGGAATGGGGAATATATAATCTTGGTATGCACTGATTTTTATAAATCATTTGGTGAGCATCCTTCTTATTTTCCTACCTAATCTATCCAACACATTTTGGGTTTTGAAAATGTGCAGTTGTGCTCTCAGTTCCTCATCTGATGAGCTATACAGTTTTTAATCATTGGCAAAGAGAAAATGAGAAGTTTTTACACTTTGTTGTTTTCTAGGAGCCAAATTACAGCCATGCCCTAAGATGTTAAGTAGACATCTTAATGGGTTAAGGGCAAGACAGAATAGCAGCAGTGACAGAGAGTCACCCTGTAATATCCCCCTTTGAATTTTTATCCCTGGAATAATAATTGGTCTGCCACTGTTTCATGGTCACTGTAATGTAGTCGATCAGTGTAAGGTGTATCATACATTTCTAAGCACTCTTTTATCCATGAATGTGGGATACTATCAAATGCCTTTTTTACAGTCAATCCATGCCATGCTTCGATTCTTCCCCTTTTTACAGTTTTCTATTATGACTTTATTTAACAAAAAATTATTCTTTGTTCCACGACTTTCCTTTATTGCCCTTTTGTTCTATTGCCATAATTGAGTTTTCTTCTAAATGACTATAAACTTTGTCAGCATCAATCCCAGTGTAGAGTTTATACATCACTGGAAGGCAAGTTATTGGTCTATAATTTTTAGGGTAACTTGCAGGTTCACTCATAAGTAGAAGCATTGCTTTTCCTGTTGTTAGGCAGGTTGGTGTCTGCTTGGGCTGCACATATAAATAGTTCTTACTCATGGCTAAATCTTCATGCAAAAATGTTAATACTTTTAACTAGAAGTTAGGTACAGCATCTGGACCTTGGGTTCACCAGTTAGAGGGTTTTCTTAACTTTGTTTCAATCTCTCTTGCTGTTACTCCACCCTATTTCATATCCTGCACATTTAAACTTCTTATTCTTTCTTTTACTTCTATCCATTTAGCATCTTTGTTGTGTTCCACAGGATCTTCATAAATGCTTCTCCAAAATATATCTATTTCTGCTTTTTTTGGTGGTCCTTCAATTCTTTTTATCTTGTTTCCCAGTTCTCTATAAAACTTTTTTGGGTCATCAATAAATTGCTTATTTTGTACTTTTCATTTATATATATCTGTGTATCTTCTATTTTTCTGCCTGTGCTAAAGTTTTTAGTTTATTTGTGATAGTGCATGAGAGATCCTGATCTGATACTGTGCATTACTTTTATCACGTCTATCTTTCTGAGTATTTTTGTTGATCTGTTCCCTCTTCTATCCTCTTGTAACAGTGACACTTCTTGTCTTAACTGAATTATAGTTTTCACTGTTCAATACTTCAATGATGGTATTCAGTTTCTCCCCTTCCTTTTCCTCACTACCCTGTGCTCTTGTGGTAGAACTTTATCAGTTAATAATTTATCTGCACAGTAATATATCCTGTTTACTTCTGTTATATCACATGGTTCTCTATGGACAGTTCTAATTACTGTGTTCATTTGTTTTATCAGACCTCTGACTTTTTGAGTTAAATTGACCTTATGCAGTCTATTTCTTTCATTGGTATTACTATGTCTATCTATCTCTATTAAATCAAGAGACTCTTCTCTTAGCTCATTTTCTTCTAAACTGAAAGCACACTTTTTGTTTTCCATTTCCTGTGGGTGTTCTATAGAAAGTTCTATAGCATTTTCCTGTGGCACATTCTCTTCAATTTCATGTTGTGCTGTCCATTGCTCTGTCGTATGGGAACTCACTGGCCTATCACGCCTCAACATTAACTGCATCAGAGTTTCCAAAGTTTCCTGTTCCCTCCCTTGCTGTTCAACTTCAACTGAACATTAATACCGGTTTCCTGTAGTAGGCTCCAAAATATCTTCATATGGCACCTGGCCAATTTCATCCTGTTCCACTGGTTTCCCCTTAATTTGGTTATCCATTGCTCTATCCTGTTGTGGTGCTTTCTGAATTTTCTACACTGAATCTTTTACCTTGCAGGTACTCCATAACCTCAGTTTCTATTTAACTTCTCCATTACTAATCTCCTTTTCTACTTTTCCTCTTTGTCTCCTTATTTTTTATACTCTAAAGTTTTCCATATCCAGATTCCTTTGTCTGTATTTCTCTTCAAATATGTTTGGTGCTGCTGTTTTAATATTGATTAGTTTTGCTTTCTTCTATGCATAGATATTTCACCATATTAAATCTCTTTTTCTTTCCAATGTCCATACTTCTTTATTTCTTCTTCAGATGTCTCCTGATCTTTCTGTTTCTTCTTACTTTGGGGACTTGTTCCATCATGCTGTGATGTAACCTGTGCTAGACTGTCTACAACAAATTGTTCACTTTGCAGGCACTCCATAACTTCAAGTTCTATTTTTGTTTTAACTTCTGCTTTACTAATCTTCTTTTCTGCATTCCCTCTTGCTGATATTTTATTATTATGAAATGTTCCATATCTGGATGGTTTTACCTCTATTTCTCTTCGAATATCTTTGTGGTTGCCTTCTTTATATTGATTAATTTGGCTTTCATCTTTGCATAAATATACTGCACCATATCAAATCTCTCTTTCTTTCCCATGTCCATATTTTTTTTTTATACTTTTCAAAAATCCCTAGGTTTTGTTGTTTATATTTTTGCACAAACTTCTTCTGATGCTTTTTTTCCCAAACAGATTAGTTTCTAGGTCTATGTACTGTTTTACACAAATCTGTTGTATTAATGAATACAAGTTTTTATTTGAGGCTTACAAGGTGAAGTACCTTTCTTTCCTCTAACTTTTCTCTTAATATTTTTGTATATCTTGTGTCTGGAAACTCTGGGCTTTTTGCATAATAGTAACAATACATAATTTCTTTCTTATCCTCAGTAGTCCACTTTATTGTCTTTATTGCTCTTCTTTAGCCTATCAGTTCTATTTTTTTTGTGGACTGCTACTTTGTTCTACAACAGGGGCCCCATTGTAGGAATGTTTCCATATTTTGAGGATTCTACACTGTCATTTTTTCTAGTCCTGGCACCAGTACTAGGATTGGCACTTTTTTTATCCTGGGTCTTGTGCACTCAGCTATCTTTTTTAATTTTTGACCTACTACTGTCCATGATATATGCTATATAAATACAGTCTATATATCAGTGTGGTCTTGGTGAGATTTTGTGAAAAACAGGGACAACCTCATTTAGGTACTCACCAAGACTTGATGATGAATTCAGTTTCATCAATACTACTCTTCTTTGCTTGCTGACTTATCATCTCTCCATTCAGACCCCGATCATCTCTCCATACAGACCCCAGTTCTCTCTCTCCATTCAGACCCCTATCATCTCTCCATTTGGATCCCTATCATCTCTCCATTCAGACCCCGATCATCTCTCCATACAGACCCCAGTTCTCTCTCCATTCAGACCCCTATCATCTCTCCATTTGGATCCCTATCATCTCCCCATTCAGACCTCAAATATCTCTCCATACACACCCTAGTCATCTCTCCATTCAGACCCCTATCATCTCTCCATTTGGACCCCTATCATCTCTCCATTCAGACCCCAGTTTGATGACTGTAGATGTTCTCCAGTGCAGAAGTGCCACATATATGTCAGGCCTGATATTGACAACAGGTAACAACATCTGACATAAAGGAGGAGCTACATAGCTATGAGGCTGTACAGTGTAGGAGCTTCACCTGTAGGGCGCATGGCATTTATACTTGTATTCTCTCCATCTAAAATTGTGGGACAATCAGCTATCCAGGGAATGAAATCTTTTTTTTGAAAATAGAACCATGTCAGACATTTGCAGGAAATTTTGAAGAATAGCTCACACTACACATTACTATGCATGAGTATGGTTGCAGGCTCTTTCCATCACAATTTATGAAGTCTGCAGTACAATTCAACTGTTTGTGGAACTTGGTACTTCAAACAGTCTGGCTCACCACCAAATACTGCCTGTAATACCTGGTCCACATGCAGGTGGAGCCTTGCCAAAAACCCATGCCTTTTAATGAACTTTTTTCAATCCAGCACTAATCAAGTCTGTCTTATTTCTCTTTTGTTACATTTTCTCCAAATACAAATTAATTAATTTTTTTTATTTACTTTCTGATTGCCTGATTTAATGTTTTATTGATTGACTGAGTGGCTGTGCTACAGTTTATTTATTTACTCATTTATTTATTTTTCATTACCAGAGTAGAGCACAAATCAAATCTGACCATTTGCAGGCTCAGCCTGGGTTATACACATAGTGCCATTAGTAAAATAAGATTAAAAGTATAACTAAATTATACAATATAGTGACTGACATACATAGATGTAAAAATATATAAGCATATTTGCAAGACAGTTTAAAAAGAAGTAGGATCTGGAGTGTATATTACATAACAGTGGTGGTGTAGATGAGGTAAATGTGGTCCAGGCAAAAGGATGGCCATAGCATTATGGAGGAAATTTTTACTATTGAAGAGATATGAACTTAATGAATACTAAGAACTGCAAGAGAAAAACTAATAATCAGGAGAAGTGGATATTAGATATGTAGTAGGGAATTGATAGGGAAGATGAGGAAGCAGTGGATATGAGTTTGTTTGTTGGAGAGGTTAAGAGATTAAGCAGCCAACATTTTCTGAAATGAATGCAATAATGTAAACATGGAAGTCAGGTGACCTGGCCTGTGTTCTGACGTGCAGTTAGATTGTTCAGTTAGGAATTGTTTGAATTGAGGTCTGAACTTTTTATAGTCTTTGATTTCAGCAAGATCAAAGGATAATGATTGTTACAGTTTATGAGTAGGAACAGAGAAGATGTGGTCTGTGGAATTAAGTTTATTGAATGTTACTATTAGGGTAGGGCCATTAGTGGAATGGCATCTTAGGTTCTATTGCAGGCTGGATGTAGTTAGTCTAATAGTTAGTGGTTGGTGTATCCTGTTGTAGGAATCTGAAGATAAGGAAGACAAAAAGAAGGTTGGCTGTGCCTTCAATGGGTAGACAATCTGCCTTTTCCAAGGTTCTGCCATGATATTCATGTTTTAATTTTTCCAAGTCCTTTGAGTTTCTAATACCATGATGGGAATGAACCCCATTCTGAAGTCAAAGTATGATTAAAGTTCATGAAATTAGTATTATTTCAATCTTTGATGTTAGCCAAAAGTGCTCTTTGCAACACACACAATGTCCTCAGAACTGACTCATTCTGCAATTCATATGGAGGTACATGTATAGGTCGCATATTTAAATAAGATGGTAAAATCTTTTTTATGAGACCCACTGCTCCTACTACTATTAGAACTGTTTGGATATCCTTTTTTCACATTGCCCTTGTTTATACCTGCAAATCTTTGCATTTTATGACTTCATATCTCTCTGTATGTAAAACAATGTAATCACTGGGTGCAGCAATTTCAGTTATCAATGCTACTTTTGTCTTCTTTTCATGGACTTCAATACCTGTCTTTCTCGCATCTATTATTTGAACTGTTAATAATGGGTGTTCTCATGTCATATGAACTTCATCATTTTCTATATGAACTTCATCATTCTCTATAATGCTTTATGCTTCACAGTTCTAATACTTCTCAGCTATTTAACATTTTAATGTATGCACAATCCCCAATGCAACAGTCTTGCCACATTATTATGCTTCAGCCATTAATGCATCACAAGCAGCAACAATGTGTAGGTTTACAGGTCCATAGATTAGTACTAGACTAACTGCTGTTGTGAGTCATTTTAAGCCTAGCCAATTATCCTTTGTGAGACTCAAACCCTGCACCTTGTGTTTATAAGGCAAACACCTTAACCATTAGGCCACCCACCCATGTATGACTGTTTCCATTTCTATTTTAGAGAACCTACATTTGTCTGTTTCTCCCACATGTCCAGTGGACTCTGTAAACCGGTATATGTATGTAGTTTGCTATCTTGGGGTGCTAATATTAACCTTTCATCTCTTGGTTAAAATTCACCTCTCCTTATCCATTCCTGTGTCAAATCTTGATTGACATCAGTATTTATACATTGTCCACATTTCTTGCCTTCTCATCTGATCTTTCTCCTTGTAGTTTTTTGTTGTTTGGTACATTCAGTTGCTGCCTGATTTTTGTCTACTTCTGTTTTGGTTTCCATTCCCACTTAACACTAATATGCTTCTGCTAAATTAAGCAGGGAAGTAATCTTAGATTTGCTCTGTTCATGGTTCAAGACTTTTACTATATTAGGATCTTATGAGGTCAGCAGATATGCAGTCCTATAATTATAGATCTATACATGGAATTGATTTTATGGAGGCCCATACGTCCTTCAGAATGATATATAATCTTGGTATACGCTGATTTTTATTTATCATCTGATAAACGTGAAGCATTTTTCTTGTTTTCCAGTCCAGCTGATCCAATAGCTTTTGGAGCCAGTCAGTCACCCCAAAACTATAAGCTAGAACAGGAAGAGCAATTTGATTTATAGCTTGGACGTTGCTCCTAGATGTCAGGGCTGTTTTAAGTTCAACGTTTAGTCTTCTATAATATATGTCAATGCTGTTTTCAGTATTAATTTTAGTTTTCTAAAATATTCTTTACTGAGCTTTGTTTGTATTTGTTCATGTTTTATTGCCAGTCCTTCATCAATTCCAAATATTTATACAATCCTTCCTGCTCAGATGCCTTTATATCACATTCCTGTCTCAGACTGATATTTTCTTGGTGCTCTTGTTGTTGCAACTTGCCTGCTTTAAAGGTTGCTTTTGCACAGTTATCAAGACCAAATAACATTCTTATATTATCTGAGAAAATTTTGACCACTTCCAGTTTTGCTTTCAGCATCCCATCTGATGAACTATACAGTTTTAAAGCATCCAAGAGGAGTGATGAAATGGTAGATTTTATTAAAAAGATTGTAAGGTAGTAAGTATTGTTTTTTGTAAGGTACTGGCAAACAAAGGTAGACCGTGTTTTAGTTGTGCAAGCAGGATAAATTTACCTAAGGCTGCTCTAGCCAGACATAATTGGAACTGAGATATCTTTTGGGCCCAGAATATGAGGTAGTCGACTTTGGATCTGACTTTCTGAATATGGTCTTGAAAGCTGAGTGATTTGTCAGGCCAAATGCCAAGGTATGTAAATGATGTGGTAAATTCAATTAGGTTGTTGTCTAGGTCTTTGATGTGGACAAGGTTAGTGGCATTAGTGAGTATTTTCTCTGTGCCAAACAGGATGAACTTATTTTTTTTATGTTTGAGAAATAATTTTGAGAGCAAAGCAAATTGATTAGTTGCAGAAGATCAGCCTGAAGTTGATTTTGGATGATGTTGTGAAAAGGGTTGGATCAACAGATAACCATGTTATTAGCATGAGGATTTGTAGATGAGGTTGGTCAAGAGGCAGTTAATTTGTAAAAATGGAAAATAGTACTGGTAAAAAAATCAATCCCTGAGGAACCCCTGAAAGAGCAAATGCTGTATCTGATAAGTTAGAATCAGTTTTAGCTGTGAAAGTTCAGTTAGTCAGGAAATGTTTAAAGCATTGGGTAGATTCAGCACGTATATTGATATCTCATACGTGGGATAACAGGATGGACTGGTCAACCAGGTCAAAGTTCTGGGTAAAGTCAATGAACACTGTCCCAGTGAGGTTATCTTTATCTCTGTTAGTGATAATGTTGTCAGTGATCCCCAGACAACAGTTGTCTTACTTCTATATGCCCAAAAGCCATGGTGCTTCCAAGAAGTAAGTGGTGAGTTGGTTGTACATGATTTTTTTAAGGATTTACTAAGAGTAGGACGTTTTGTGATGGGATGGATTTGGCATGTTCTGAAGGGTTTATGATTTTTTTTTTGATACAGGTCTGACAAAAGCTGATTTCAAGATAAAGTGCCTGATACTAGCTGTGAGGCTATGGTTGTAGATGTGTTGTAGTGGGGTGACTATGAAAACTCTACAATGGTAGACAAACCAGAGAAAGGCCAGAGGTTATCAAGACTAGAGTGAGAACCTAGAAAAATCTCTTGTAGTGGAGATGCAACTTTTTGCTTGTGATTTTGGAGTAGTGGAATGGTGGAAGATATTCTAGGGGATCTGAGTGAATTTGTGTGGAAGAGGATGTAAAATGTTGCTGCATAGAAAGATTGGATAATTCTTTAAGAAAACCAGAAGATGAGAGGTTTCCAGTTCAGTGAAGAATATGGCAAAGAAAAGAAAGATCCTTAGGTGGATTTCAGCCAATGATGTTATTTATTTCATGCCAGAGATGTCTGGGAAGTGAATAAGAGGGATTTGTTTTGATTTATAGGTGAATACTAGGCTAACTGCTCTGAAGGGTCATTTGAAACCAAGCCAGTAACCTGTGGTTAGAATCAAACTCTGTACTTTGTGTTTATGAGGTAAGGACTTTAACCAAGATGGCAAACTCACCTGATAATGATGTTGCTAAATGTCATATGTAAATACAAAGTCAACAATCCATAGATTATTATAAGCTTAATCAATTACTAGAGGGTAAAATCAGACTGTGTGTCATGTATCTGGGAGGTAAAAACCTTAAAAATTATGGCAACCTGCCCCATTGGTACTTAGCTTTATGTCTGCCTGTGGCTCGTTTAGTAATGTTCCCTAACACAGTGAATTGTCACTTAAGTTAGGAGTGGGGTAATTTTTCCAGACTTTCCACTCTCCATGACATAAATATCATTAGCGTTATCAATGGTTTTTGAGAGCCAGTCAGTGTTATGTTTAAATAGTCTAGTAATTAGAGAAAGTGTGTTTCTTGAAGGTCTAGTAAACATTGTGAAAATAAGTTAACAGACAAGTTTGGATCTGCGGGGCTGAGAAACAAGCAACAGTCTATTGTTGCAAGATAGTCTTTCAGTACAGTTATTTTGGGGGGGGGGGTTTGGTCTGTAGGAGATAGTTCTAGAGGAATATTTAATTTTTAGATTTTGTATGTGAAAAGTTGAAGGGTAGTGGTCACTGAAGGTGGGTAGGTGGTTTATGATACTGGAGATACTGCTGGGGTGGTAAGTAACTAGAGAGTTGGTGGGATGTTTGTGTCACTTAATGCACTGAAATCTGCTGCAGACTACAAAAACACACTTATAAAACTTCAAGCTGTTTACCTCCTCTTTTGCATCATCAAAATGCAGGACCACACGATCCAGAATCATCAAGATGTATTTGGTAGTTGCTCAGGATACAGAAAATACAGTCATAGGTTTATTAAACTTTCCTTGTGAAGAAATGAAAGTAAAAAAAGACAGCATTTAGAACTGGAAAGTCTACTTTATATGATCAAATGTAAGAAAAATTCCTTTGCACATGATCGGTCTCCATAATAAAGGTTTAGTTTCACACAGCCGTTCACAGACTCTTCAGAAAACATGCAGACTTTGTCAGGCCTTCATTTCAGCTATACAAAAACAATATTTACCTGAACTTACCTACTGTTTAATTCACCTTAAGCTCTGACTGCAGCATCAGACTTCACAAACCATGATTCTTCAGTCAGAACACCTGATCCATGATGAAAGTCTGATTGCTGAAACATCTTCCTTTCTTATCCTTCCAGGTGCTATCCTTTTACAGAAACTAAACTGGCGATCAGTTTTACATTTTTCTTGCTAATTTAATTAGTTTGCTAATTACACTGCTATTATACCTTTACAGACATGGCACATAGGCCAAACGGAAGCACTGTGTACTAAAATAGTTCTTCCCAGGGTTACAAAGGTTATTTTTTGACTTTAGCTGAGTGGGAAAGCAGTGCCTGTCAATACCCTTTGTCACTTTTAGTTTTCTCAAGTATCTGTCTTTTCCTAAGTTGTCTATCTACTCCACGTGATGTGTGATAGCTATTGGGCTTTAAAATGTTATTTTGTTTTATCAGCTTTAGGAACTAGCACTACTGGGATACTCCATTTATTATATAATAATAATAATAATATATATATATATATATATATATATATATATATATATATATATATTATATCACTCCTAATTTGTGCATCTGTTGAACATCTCATTATTTGTTTCTCTGATGCTGATACTCTCTGTGGTTTCAGCCTAACCTTCATTCCAAGTGTTGACTCTGTATTATGTTATTTTATTTAGTTCAGTTCTCCCTAAGAACATTGCTTTACAACTTAATAATTTTTTATTTCCTGTTTTCCTACTTTTGGCAAGGATTCCTCTAACTGCACTTCAAATACAGATTATATGTTTTTCCCTGTGTAAATGTCCTCTTTCTACTTCTTTCCACGGCTTCAATATATTAATGTGACAGACAAGCTCTATGTTTTGTCTTTTCTGGTTGTCTATCCTTGTACTTCACTGAATTTAACATTTCAATCATATTAGAAGGGGCCTTACTGCTTGTCTAGAAATGAGTTCATAATACTGGGTACTAATATTTAAAATAATGCTAATACTAATACCTGATCCCCTTTGTTAAATTCTTTAAATTAGGCATTTTTATTAAAAACGTGTAGTTGAATCAATTAGAATTTGTGCATGTGCTCCGTCCTTTGCTATGAACATAACCAACATTTGTCTAGCCTGCAAAGTAACATAATGTTTCATCTCACTTTTAAATGGTGTCTTCCCTTCTTCCCAAATCATTTTTATCAATATTAGGATACTTGTAATACAAAACCTCAAATGAGATAAACCCTGATGAAGCCTGTGTCACCTCTCTTATTGAAAATATCAAGTAAGGTTGTAAATGGTCCAGTTCTTGCCATCTACATAAATTAGGTTTCTTACCATGGACTCCATTGTTTTATTGAATGTCTGCTAAACCTCTAGTTTGTGGATGGTATACTGACAAAATGAACTGCTTAACCATAAATCTTTGGCACAGCTGATGTAGTAATAGTATCCTTGACATAAAGGGCGTAACATCATCATTAAGTATCAATTTAGGGGTACACACTGTAGAGAATACCCCCTGTTCTCTGGCAATAGCCTTGCTGTTAGCCTTGTGTAATGGTACAGCTCCTGAAATGTTAGTGTATAGTTCATTAGTACTTTAATGTATTAATACCCAGTGCTACATTTTACTAGTGGGCCCACAGTATCCATTGCAGTGTGCTCAATTTGCACCTCTAAATAGTGTGAATTGGGTCAATGGAATCTTATAACCAGAATATAGTGATGTTTTCTGTCAGTCTGGACAAGAAGCACTGATATTTTTTATTTCATTCATTATACCTGGCCAATAAAATTTGTCTAACAATCATGTCTTAATTTTGGGTTTACTATCAAAATGTCGACATTCAAAACAAATTTGATTTTGAACATCGAAGCACGATGCCGACTTCCTGCATACTAATTAGGTCTAAATGTCGAATCTGTTGAACGAATTCAGCAGATTTGACATTTAGATTGAATAGCGAATGTGATGTCTGCATAAGAGCTAAGGTAAGTCTAGCCCCTACCCTACAAATTCACTGTTTTGCAGGGGGCAAGCCCCCCTGCACCACCCTCTGGAAGGCTGTACCCCCACATGCCCTGCTAAATTAATATTCCAAATTTGAGATTGCACTAAAGTAAGGAAAGGAATGGTTTTCAGTCCACACTGTACCGCGATATGTACTCCTAACATCAAGGTTTGTATCAGCCTCTCTCTCAAGTAGAGTTTGGCAACATGGAAATTGTCCAACCGTATTTCGATATTCCTGTGTTTGCCGAAAGTTACTTCAACATTTTGATAGTAAACGTTAATTTTGTCCATCCCCAGGTGACCTAACACATGATTATAGGCTAACACTGTTACTCTTGCTATCCTATAAGATTTTGACATTAATCACTGGTGCAATATTACCTCTCTATCTTTACCTAATGTAATGACTCTTGAATTAACTGAGGCAGAATCAGTGTATCAAAATGTAGTACACTCCCCTTTGTTGTTAGAAGATCAGAAGATTATCGGTTCTGTTCCCACACCAGGTAGCAGGATTTATTTGATCAACACTGGCAGTGTAGTGCAGTATGGAGGGTCGAGGGGGGGTTGCTTACTCCTGTGTACCCTCCTTCAGATGAGATATTATGCAGGACCCCATCTAACTGAATTGGTGGTAGCTTGGGTGGATGGAAAAGATCCCATGGCAATTATAAAAAAGAGTAGAGGAATTTCCCATTTCCTGATCAAATTTCCCCTAGTTAAACTGAATATTATCTTGGGTTTGCCCTGAAAAGAGCAATGGTCATAGTAGGATTAGCTTAGTTGACAACATATAAAATATACCAAGATATTAAGATAAAATAAGAGTTCTTTTTAAATCAGACTGTGGTAAGAAATAATTGGAATATATTGTTCACTTTCTTTCCTTACAGCCTATGAAGGTTTATATAGATTACCTGTACATATGTTAATTGAAGTAGAATGTATAGCTTTCCCTCTACAAAACACTGGTACTGCAGTTTCTTCTAATTTTTCCACTATGCAAGGTAAATCTGAGTAAAATTTCTCTTTTGCTTTATCTTCCCCACTATCTGAACAAGCCTCTTGAGAGTTTCATTTTTCATTAGCTTTTCATTCCTCTTGGACAGAAATGGGTTTAGTACTCTGTATTTTGCAATTATCTCCATTTTAATACTTACTAAACTTTGCTGACTTGAGGTTACTTATTAAAGTACCTACTTTTTCCTCTTCTTTTATTGTTAACTTATGTTAATTTCTGTACTAACATGTTTTGTAAGTGTCTGTGCAGACATCTGTCTAGGGATGATTTTTTTCAGAGTTTTCTATTAGTTTACCTTAAATTCTATAATGACATCTCTAATAGTATTGGGTTTCTATCACACCATTATTGGGATAGACTTTTGGTAACACATATGCCCTGGGATTCATATACACCATGGTTGCCATAGCGGCCAACCCTCTACTGTTTATTGTGTGTGAGCATGACAAGCTCTGATGCTTGTTAACAATGAATGAAGTCAGATGAGTGTGTGTGATGTGCATCTCATTAAACATTCTGGCTGTGGCTGTAGCATAGACTGTAGAAAATACATGTAGGGGCACGGTGCTCTTACAGGAACATATAAGCAACAGTAAGACTCGTCTGTCGAGTATGAGCCCTTCCAGTGCTCATAAGGATCTCACGCACACAGTTGCAGCTAGCAAAGGAAGATATATGGCAGTCTTACAGGGACATGATGCTTATGTGCTGATCTATTTTTGGCCTAATTATACATACATGCAGAGAGGATAACTCATGGAAGGCAGTAAGTGAAGTAAGATGAATCATGGGAGGGGTAGGTAGTAGGGCCACATAAACAAATAAATAACATAGACAAGACTGCAAAAGGAGGTAGTGGCACAGTCAGGGATGTGGAACATAATGAAGAAGGTGGAGTCAGGAATACAGAGGAAAGTACTGCCAGGGTGAAGGAGAGAAGTGTGGCAACTGGAGACACCACACTGGCTGTGATGCTGGTGGTGGTGATGTAGTAGCCACTGGTGAAGGTGCAACTGTCTCAGATGGTGGAGGCAGTGATGGACAGGGACATGACCCAGTAAGTCACAGGAAGAGATTCTCCATCTAGCTGATTTGGGCATTGAATCTCCTGTCAATAATCTCCTTCTCAGTGTCTGCCAGCTGCTGATGTGTGACAAAGGTGTTACCTGCACTAGTACTGCTACTGGTTGTTACAGCAGTCCCAGTATTTAGTGCAGGGTTACCTTGAATAGATGGTGCAGGGAGGGGAGGAGATGTGGAGGTGACTGTGGCAGGCTGGGACCCAGATGTTGTGGGTGCTTCTGTTGGGGGTGGGGGTGGCACTGCTGCTGCTGCTTCTACTTTTGGGGGGGCTGACAGGCTTTGCCAGAGGGATGGGTGCAGGTTGTGACACTGCTGCAGATTGTAGTAAAATAAATGGAAAAAAGAAAATAATAAAAAAAATGCATTTGATAAAAGGATAACAACAAAGAGAGTAGGAAGAAAGAAATCCAAATACAGTGAAAATATACATCTGATATGTATTTGTCCCATGTTTAAGTTACCCCTAACGTAAGTGAATTAACAAACACACCTCCCAAGTTAAAAGTGCTGTAACGGTACACAGGTGAGAGGAAGACATGAATCCACAGCCATCAACACCTGCATGCCAAAAGGCTAAAGATTAATGAAATAAGTTATTTGGACAAAGTAATGGGAGAGGGAGGGTCTATAGTTCAAGATGCGGTAATAACGTCTTAGACATAAAAAGTGCTGCACAGATATACCTTTCAATCCCAGGTTATAAGTGAAGAAAACAAGCATACTGATAAAGATTGTCCATGACACAGATGTCCATCCGCCTGAAAATGTTGCTTGTACGTATTTCCCACATCTAACAGTTTAGTTAGTACCTCAACAAAAATATTATGATACCACAAATGGGAGAATGAAGTGACAGATACCTTTACAATGTGGCAGCACAGCCTTAACAACTAGACCCACTTGCCTAAGAATATGGTGGGATACATGCACAAATGCACACTAATAACATTTAACAGTCATACTGTTACTTTTCATCTATGTCAGTTACTAATGTTGGCACTGAGAGATGTACATTTTGAAGCAAATATACTTACCTTGATACTGTCTTATGTGCTACAATACTGTGCAGCTGCCTATTCATGACAATGTCTTTAGGAGCAATGGAGAGAAATAGAGCACTGCAGTAGCAGGTTACACATGTAGCTAAAATAAGTTCTATCTACAGTATACAGGGACGCATGCTGTTTTACTTCATTTTTCTATCTGCATAGGAGGTCGGGATTGCAGAACCTCATGTCACTGTGATGGTGACGGAACTGACCTCTCCATGTGTGAGATGACAGTGACATAGGAGACAGCTTGGGTCAAAGCTGGAATCCAACACTAGGCAGCCTATGCAGTTGCCTAGGTCCCGCTGGCTGGGGGGGCGTGGCCACAGCATTCAATTTTTAATTTATCAATTAAAAAAATATCCTTTTGGAAATGGTGTGAGTGTGCAAAAATTCCCTACTTGCGATGGCAGCTTAGTTAACTAGAGTAGGTTCAAACCTTGCACACTAGCTACAGGCAACAAGAGGCTTAACTGGCTGTACTGACTACCAGACTACTCATTTAGCATTACAGTTGACTGAAATGTGCTGAAATGGGTAATTTTGTTTTTTATTGATTCATACATTTTGTTTCACTGCTTAATAGAAAAAACATATTTACAACTACAGGAGTGTAATTTCAGTGAATGAGAGTTTCAGTTTATTTTCAATGAATGTGAGTGTCAACGGAAGAGAAGTTTACTGTTGCTCATGCTGTTTGTTTTAGGGTGCAACTGCTTTGTTTAGCACGTCTGTCAGTGTTTGTGCTATAGACTCTGAAAGCAGTGTTAGTAGCAGAACAGGTAGCATATATGCCTTTGGTACAGAAGGCTGTGCGTTCTGCTCCCACACCATTTAGATGGATTACTAATACTACAGTGCACTTTAAAAGGGGAGAGGAGTGTTGCATTCTTAAGTGTGTTATCCTTTAGATGAGACATTAAACTGAGGCCCCATCTGCTTGCTTTAATGGTAGTTGCTGTGAGATCTTTTACGTCCACTGGAGCTATCAAAATGAGTAGGGGGAAGTTCTTCAATGTTCTGGCCAAATTTCCCGTAGCAGTATAAATACCACCAAGGGTGTCCCCTAAAATAAAGCTACTAACCAAGCGGGGTTAACCTGGTCAGCAAAGGATATTTAATATAAAAGTTTAAAAGTAAATTCATATCTCTGCCTTAATTTCAAAAATATAGAAGACAATAGTATGCATGCTGATAGTTTTGAGCAGTGTTTATTAAAACTGGGGGAGACAGACAAGTAATGGGACAACAGAATGGCTGTGGAGGGGAGGTCCTTGTTCATTCCCCTGCCCAGGGCCACATTTGACCAAGATCTGGCTCTGGCTTGGGTAAACTATTCCAGGCTTCAGTGTAATACTGAAGTACTGGATAACCCTCCTGCAGTAGCCTCTGGCTGTAATCCTGATGAAGAAAAAGTGTTTTTTAACCATCAATGTAGAATTCTGCATTCTAACAGGAACTCTAACCTCTCCTTCTCTAGCTATGATGTCTTAACTTGAAGAGTGGAAGAAACAGTGTCTAAACCACAACAAATCAGTAAACTCCAAAAACACAGCACTTGGAAGGGAAATAAAACACTCCGCTCCACAGATGGACGTTAACTCAGCTTTATTCAAAACACCAAAGAATAGTAGTCATTCTTCATCAACTACTATTCTTTGTTGATTTGAATAAAGTTGAGTTAATGTCCTTCTGTGGAGCGGAATGTTTTATTCCCCTTCCAAGCGACAAGTTTTTGGAGTTAACTTGAAGAATCTCAATGAGAAATGTCAGAAAATTAACAGACAAAGCAGGTCTCACCTGCTGCATGCCACTGGGCATAAATGAGCACCTCATTTTGCATGATGCATGACATGCTCATAACATAAGGGTACATTATTATATGGTTGACAATGACACTTTAAGGTGTGGAACATGGCAGTCCTGTATTCCTGTGTAAGCTGCTAAGAAATCAGACACTATAGTGATTCAATTTACAAATGGTTACATTTGCAATTGCAGATACCACTAGAGGCATGGCCTGGAGCAAGCATGTGCAGTGCTGCTATGCTGCCAGCAGTAATCCATGCATGGGCACAGCATTGAGGAGACTTGGTCACGGCAAGTAGTAGGTGAGGTCATCACACAGATTGAAGATTCAGAAACAGTAATGAATTGAGCCCTAACTAGTATAACCATCATGGACAGCCAGATAAATTTACACACCGTAAGCACAGTTGCAGACAGAGAGAGTCATCATGCTATGAAAGAAACTGTAGATCAGCTAAGTTTGAAAACTACAAAATACCTGAGATACAGAAGAACTGGTAAAACAAATCTGAAGCTGTGCTTGTAAAAGATGAATGTTATATTTTACAAGTCTATCAGTTTGCCAGCATTAAACATCTAATTGTGATATTTTTTTTTGCTCTTTTTTTGCCTCCGAAATCTTTTGATCATCAGTCCCACCTTGGTCATCTAGTCCATTTGATCCCCATCACTGGGATGAGGGTCAGTCCAGAGGGACCATGGTAGATAAAGCCATCAGAGTGGTTTGATTTTTGCTGCTTTGTATAGAATTATTCCCCACATGCACTTGATGAATCACTAGGGACAGAAGTACAATGGACTGACTACAGAGGATGTCCTTTTCAGCTCTGCAAGGAGTGTCACTCAAGCAGCTGACACCTCTCCCCTTAACGTGAAAGGTGGTTTCTCAAGTCACTGCTGAAGAAACTGCACAGCCCAGTGTGTCTCTGAATATGCACAACACTGTCCATTCCTCCACGGATATGATCAGGCCACATACATTCACTCTTCTTCTTCCTGACTGGCTCCTCCAATGTGTGTTTGTGTGTGCGTGTGTGTGTGTGTGTGTGTGTGTGTGTGTGTGTGTGTGTGTGTGTGTGTGTGTGTGTGTGTGTGTGTGTGTGTGTGTGTTGGGGGGGGGGGGTCACAAACTCAATCCTGGTCATACAAGTCAAAATCAGGGCTCCATACCTTTGTGTCCTGGAGCTAGAAAATTGTGAAATTCTATGGCTTGCACTTTAGAAGTTACTCCAGGCCTGGCTAAAGGTTCTTTTTTTTTAAGTTTTTCATATTATGTAATTATTCTTTTCCATGTCCATGTAAGTTTTTAATGATGTACTTGTTAACCGCTATGAGAAAAAAATCTGTCCCATTCAAAATTAGCACAGCTTTTCTGCATAGTACTATCTTCCAAGTATTGCTAAATAGGACTACATCATCTTCTTTGTTTAGCTTTTTCAAGTCAGGAACCAGTTGGGGTAGTGTTCATATTTGTTAGGCCCACTAATTGCAGCTGCACTGGCTTCTGACTGGTCACTACCAACGAGTCTACAAGGGCTTTTAATAACTTCTGCATAACAGTACTTACAGAGTAAAACCCAGTAAAGATTCCAAGAGCATTCCAAGAGCAGGCTAAGTTATTTCTTGCACTTATTTCACTGAATTGCACTTCTGAAACGCTTATAATTGTGCTATACAGTTGATCTACTATATTTTTGCACTGTTATAAAGCTTTTTTTATTGTTTCACTGCATTTATGTACTGTTTTAAACTGTTTTAACATTACTTAACTGTAAACTGCTTTTTCATACTGAGAGTTGTATTTTCTGTTTGTGAGTGCTCTATCTGAACTTTTCTGTGCATTTTGTCTGTTAAAAGCATTCTCGAGTCTGCTCCTTGATCTGTTTAAAACTTTCATTTAGTGGCTACAGCTAGGAACTGTAATTTTTTCCCACCCAGCCTCCCTAGTGTTGTGTGTTGTTATACTTGGTGGTTTTGCAGTTGCCCGCCCATACTGTATATTTGATCTGTGACACTCCTCCCAGTCTAGTGTCATTAGTTCACTCAATCTAATAGAGAACATTTGTGAAGGCCAACCCACTCAGATTCTTAACATTGAATTAACTTCTGTTCCAGCTTTCTCCATTTCCACTTTACTAAAAAAAAAAAAATTCTAAGCTTGCTTCCCCCCTTTCCTGTGGCAGGTCAGATACGGATTTGCTGTGTCCAGGACTGTTTGTGAGCTCCTAAGCCCCCCCACATAACTGGGGTTAAACTATTCCAGGCACCATAAAGTCTGTTTTTCAAAATTTCCCTTGCAACTAGCCAGCTTTTTAGTTTTAGCACTCATCTTTTTCTTTGATCTCAGCACTTGTTCAGAACTCATTGTAAGCATTAAATAAGTTACAAATTACTACAGCACTCAACTTTCCTCACTTGTCTAGAGGAAAACAGTTTTTAGTACTTAATAAATAAGGACCTATTCAGGCATGTCTAAAGGTCAGCTCCCGGTGTTTTCTCCTGTCTACCTGATGAATCTGGGCATCTTGGGACAATGCAGCAATTGCCTCATGTACACAGACAACCCTCTCCTCCTACCACCCAACACTACAACCTGTGAGAGATGCACTTATATAGCCAAACTGGAAGCAAAGCTCTCTTTACCAAAGACTGGCCTAGACAGTCAAGAGGAGAAGGTAAACACTTGCACTGCACCACACTCATCACATAGTCCCTCAAAACCTACAACACCAAAACACACACATAGAACCACAAAACACACACCTACATTCGCGGAGGCTCTCAATACTAATCTGCCCAAACAACAGAAACCTCCAAAGCAGAAATGCAAGCAACCTCCACCCCCCAACACAACCCAAATGACACATAGCCCACATACTCAGTGTGCCACTCAACTACAGCCCATAAGGCATAACGTACCCAACACACTAGTCATAGGTGACTCTATAGTCAGGCACTCTGATGTTCCACTCACCAGGCTAAACAAGGAAAAAGTTACTGTCAGCTGCCTGTCAGGTGCCAGGATCTGCCACATAATGCACGCACTCAGGTCACTCCACAACAAGTACAAATATGACTCTGTCATTGTCCATGTTGGTGTGAATGACCTGAAACGTACCTCCCTGGACTACATGAAAAGAGACATGGAGGAGCTCTCTGATCTTGTAGCCCAGGCCGGTATGACCCTAGCCCTGAGTAGCATCTTGCCATCACCCAGAATGACACCACAGTACAAGGACAAAATGATTGACTTTAACAATTGGCTAAACTTTTGGTGTCATTCTAAGGGAATCCAGTATCTGTCTGCCTGGGATGATATGATCGACAGACCACGCTACTTTGCCAGAGATGGCCTGCACCTGTCGCGCTTGGGATTCCGGATACTGGCAAAGGCTCTTGCCACCCCTATAGTGCCTTTTATAGGCAAGGTTCAAATGACAAATTCACCACCGTAACAGGTACAACCAAGCAAAATCTGAGGGTAATGCTACTCAATGCTAGAAGTCTAAACCTCAAAATGCACTCACTCGAGGCACTCCTTAAAATGGAGAACATTGACATCTGTGCAGTGACAGAGACCTGGTTCAAAGCTCCAGAGAGCAGCCCTGCATTACCAGGCTATAATTCATACCACACCTTTCGGCCACCAATCCCAGACCAAAACACTAAAGGTGGAGGCGTGTCCATATTCATTAAGGATATCCACACCTCCAAGCTAGTTACTCAGCATAATGCATCCGAGATTATCCAAGTTCAACTAACTCTGGGCAAAACCACAATACAAATTGTAGCTTGCTACAGACCCCCCACCATGCCCCAGGATTCCCACTCCTCTTTTCTTGATACACTGGAAAATATTAAGGTACAACCCAACACTCTAATAATGGGTGATTTCAACTACCCTACCATTAACTGGGAAAACTACTCATGTACCAACTCTTTTGCTCAACGTTTTCTGGAAATCATCAATTCTAATGCTTTGGATCAACTTATCCACACCCCCTCAGAGGCAGCAATATCCTAGACCCGGTCATCACCAACATGGATGACCAGTGTTCCACACCAGAGGTCAGCTCCTCGTTGGTCAGATCCGACCACAAGCTAATCACCCTAGACATCCACATCCCGCTCCCACCCCCCATTAGGAAAACAACCGTAAAAAATTTCTCCAAAGCCAACTTCACGCTTCTTAAGACAGAAGTGGCAAACTTCAAGACATCCATACAGATGGACAATAGAGGTACGACTGCTGAATCCTACACAAATGCACTTTATAAGCACTTGCACAAGTGCGTGGATTGTGCTATCCCTAACAGAACTAAGATGCTATCCTCCAAAAAAAGGAAGCCAATCTGGTGGTCTTCTGCCATAAACAAACTCTACAACAGAAGAAGGAAACTGTTGCAAAAAAGAGTAAAATCCCATGATTAGAGGAACTCCCTGGTCAGCCTCAGTAGGAAGCTGAGATCCCTCATAAAATCCTCCAAAGCTAGATATGAAAACAAAATTGCCACTGATTCTAAAGACAAACAGAAAGCATTCTATAGCTATGTCAAAAATCTCAATGGCAACTCAGATCTGCTCTGAGTTACAGCACAATGACACTAAATATACAGAACCAACTGATATTGCCAACATCCTGGCAGATAGGTTCAGTGCTAAATTTACCCCCCTCTCACCCCCTAAAGGGCCCATCTTTATACCGGAAGAATGCAAAGTTCCTGTAATCACAGCTGCACAGGTAAAAACTTCACTCTCCAAAGCCAAGAACACAGCATCCATGGGACCTGACAACATCCCAGGCTGCCTTCTACATGAACTACAGAATGAACTGGCACCCCACCTAAGTACCATGTTCAATCATAGCCTCACCTCAGGCTTTGTGACCATTGAATGGTGCACCATGACAGTTATCCCACTCCACAAAGGGGGGGCCACAACAGACCCCTGGAACTACCACCCCATTAACCTGACGAGCCTCGTCTGCAAGGCCATGGAACGTATCATCATTGATCTCATAAACAAAGACATTGGAGATCTCCAAACCCTGGACCCCACACAGTTTGGGTTTGTAAAAAGCAGATCATGTCTCCTAAACCTGATAGACTTCTTTGAAGTAGTCACCAAAGCCATAGATGAGGGTAAGGTGGTTCACACAGCCTATCTAGATCTCGCCAAGGCGTTCAACACCATCCCCCACTCTGGAATTATAGATAAACTCGCTAAACTAGGTATAAATCCCTATGTCACAAGATGGGTTGCCAAATGGCTTACTGAAAGAACCCACAATCTGAAAGTAGCAGACTCCAAATCAGACTTCAGACCAGTGACAAGTGGAGTACCACAGGGTTCAGTCCTGGGTCCTCTCCTGTTTGGTATTTACTTCTCTGAAGTACAGGCTAACACAGAAGGTCTTTGGCTAACTAAATTCGCAGATGACTGCAAACTAGGAGCCATAATTGAAACTCCTAACGATGTGGACATCCTACAAAAGGGCCTCACTGAGTCAGATGCCTGGTGTCAAAGACATGGCCTCAAGCTCAATGCCAAAAAGTGCATTGTCATCCCCTTTGGTAAAAATTCTGTACCCATGAACTACCACATAGGCGGTAGTCTATTTAACACCAAAAGTGTGATAAGAGACCTTGGGACACAGGTGGACAGTAGACTCTCCTTTGATAATCACATTGCCAAAGTGGTCAGGAAATCCTTCTACGTGGCACACCTCATCACAAAAAGTTTCTCATCTAGAAAAAACTGAGGTCATTGTTCCCCTCTACTCATCACTCATTAGACCCATTATAGAGTACAACGCCCCTTTTGGTATGTACCTCACAAGACATCTACAACAACTGGAAAGGCCACAAAAATACCTCACAAAGAGGATTACTGGCCTCAAACAGATGCCTTACGCAGACCGTCTCAAAAAACTCCAGCTTTACTCTATCGCATATCGCCTACTCAGAGGTGATCTCTGCCTAACATACAAAGCTATGTCAAACCCAGAGCTATTGGACATGCTCCACTTAAAGAAATCCCAATCCCTCCGAGTTACACACTCTAGGGACCTAAACCTTGTCACCACAATAAACAGAACATGCTGGAGGGATAGATTCCTGTCCCAGAGACTTCCCATACTCTGGAACAGACTACCTATCTATGTCAAACAGAGCTCCTCATTAGCACTCTTCAAGAAAAATCTTGATGATTGGATGGGTAATAGGAAATTCACCCCGGGGATCACTTCTGTGGTTCTGCTTGACAGGGGCACAGGAAAATAATTTTCTTGGGTGGCGAAAGCCAGGGTACATTTTTGACTAGGCTTGTATAGGCCCTAGGGCCAATAGCCTAGTACCTACCTATGAACCTAGAAAACAGTAATCACTCTTAGGAATAAAGTAGGCTGCAAATGAAAAAAGTCTCCCATGAAACTTTAGCTCAAACAGTTCCATCATTTGGAATTTTATTCTACAGGATAATTAGTTAAGTGGCGAATGCACATGACAGCAGAGGGACAGGAATGCATGCAGCATTTTTGATTTGAGCCCCTGTCCAATTTGCCTGCATTTTTCACTCATGGAATTCTTTAAACTCATCAGAGGTAGACATGTATAAGGAAACAATGTTATTCGCAACAAAATGAAAAGCAGCTTATGCTTACTACACCTTTTTCAGATTTCCACTTTCTGAATTTTGTGTAGTTTTTTTATTTTTTTACTTTTTTTATTTATTTATTTATTTTACTTCACTTATCTTTGTCCTCTGATTTCTTTGGATATTGCCATCCTTCCAGAAAACAATATGGTTGAGAACAATCACAGTTGCAGCCCTTCACAGGTCTTCCTTTCAGACACATAAACAAAAATCTTCACCTGAACATGCCTTAGGCTAAACACATCATAAACCCATCTGTGCCTTCAGCTACAGAAACCACAATTCTTCAGTCAGATTCCATGCTCCTGACCCATGATGAACCTCTCCAGCTGTGTGTCTTTGTGTTTGTGTGTGTGTCTGTCTGTCTGTATGTGTGTTTGCACAGACAGCTGTGCATGTGTGCATGTAGAACTTGTGTGTGTGTGTGTGTGTGTGTGTGTGTGTGTGTGTGTGTGTGTGTGTGTGTGCTTGTGCGTGGGGTGCTTGCTTGTTTGTTCTGCTAGATACCTGTACTTCTTACTAGTGCAAGCTGGTAGTGTGTTCAGATGACTAGCTGTTCAAACTGCTCAGGCGAGTGATTCATTGTCATGAAGACTCTCTTTTAATTAGATATGTCATTTCTTGGGATATTCATTGGTATGAATCTCATAATGGTGGAACAGTGCAGAGGAGCTTATCTGTACATTATACAGTTATGCTGTTGTACTCTTGACGACGAATTCCAGCATACCATTGATACTAGTGCTACAAGGAATACTTTGAACAACTTTTGGTTCATTTTACCTAATGCAGATAATTATAAGTTCTTTTATTTGTATAATTTCTTATGGTTTGTAAAATATATAAAGCAGTGAGATATGTCAGCAGTAAATAGAAAACAATGCCAGGCACCTCTATTGTTTGTTCCCTTACAATGCCTGTGTGGGTCTGTGACAAAGGGAAATACTGTCAGCACAGCTATATGGAATTTTGTAAATGATTGTATGTCATTTGTGAATATCAACATAATTTGTGTAGGATGCCTGTGTTGCATATTTATTGGAACTGTCTATCCTGTGTATATCAAACTAGGTTTGTACAGACATGTGAGTTGAAAATATATTTTATAAAGTGTCTGTGATTAAAATGTAACCACAGCATTCCCTAGTGGACCAGAACAGAAATGTCCATTTACTATTGTAACCATTTAAATGTATATATTTTAACAGTGGAAACTGGAATACAGGAGGTTAACTTCAGAATAATAACTGAAATTAAATGACTTTATAGCAGCAAGAGACACAGTGTATAATGGGAGTTTTTGTATTGTTATTAAGGTGAAATAATTACTAGGCTTGAAATGTGGAGGGATATAATTGTTTTATGACTTCTAGCATCTGCCAAATATTTGAGGTCTATATTTCTCACAGTTAGATGCTAAATACTGCTAGCTTCCAGCAGTGAGGGTTTCACCTGGGATAGAGTCAGATGACAGGAAATTATGTAATTCTGCAAGCTATCCCAGCAGTAATATTTGAGATATTAATCTGAGAACTCTCTTAGAGAGACACATCATTCTGTATTCTGTCTTTGATCTGACAACAACTAGAAGATCCATTCACTACATCTGCCTTGGTGTTAAGTAAGTTAACTAGGGTATAATAATTCTTTTAGATATAGTCAGGAATATAGTGAAACTTGGTTTAGATATTTTCCTTATTTATTTGAGACTGTCTTGCAATGTTGGTTTAAATATTTCCTATGATTTTGAACTCTGATGTCACTGTGAATAGATATTGAGTATTTTCTTGTGCTTTTATTATTTATTACTAAATAGATTTAAACCTTTCATTGTGGCTGATCTGTCTAGAGATACTTGAGTACTTGCATATTTATTTGGTGACACTGTGTGGACCACTCCTAATAGCCTTGCTCTTGGGCAGACTACCATTTGTATTAATATTAATATTACACAGTAAGATTGGACACCCTTTGTTAAGTGCCTTAAAGTAGCTGATAAGGAGTTGGCTGGTGGCAGTGATAACTACCTTATAGTATGGGCCAAAGGGGGTATAGCTAGTAAACATGTGCCAGCCTTTCCCAGGTGTGTGTGTGTGTGTGTAAATCAAACCTCAAAGACTGTGCATGTCAGCTACTTGGGCAGGGACACAAAGCACTGGTTAGACAGAG
Organism: Protopterus annectens; assembly: GCF_019279795.1. Taxonomy (NCBI): domain Eukaryota; kingdom Metazoa; phylum Chordata; order Ceratodontiformes; family Protopteridae; genus Protopterus; species Protopterus annectens. The sequence goes on from NC_056744.1 coordinate 663,030,808, forward strand.
AGGGTGCTGGAGGTCTTAGCTTGGCCACTCAGTTGAGATCTTAACTCTATAGCTGTGTCAGTGGGGAGTCTTATTGGGGATCTGGAGAAAGAGGGAGAAAGCAGCCCTGGACTGACTGTGATATTTGTGTGCTCTTAAGGGAAATTGCACTTGATGCAGAGAGCTGCATCTGGAAATACTGTGTGTGTGCCTGTCATCCTCCCAATGTACATCCCCCACTGTTGCAAGTGGTGAGGATTGAGGCTCCTTGTTTACTGGTCCAATGGTGGGGCATCACAGGGCCCATTCTTCTTCTTTTCCCCACTCCATTCTCAATCACCAGCTCAGATTTACTTTTATTAACATAATATTATTACCACATTTACAGTTAAATTATTGACAAATAAGTATTAAGCACTGTAATCAGTTACATGTTTACAAAGATCATATCACCCATAGATGTCTCCAGTCAATTTACATGCATAAAAAACAATATTGTAACATGCAAATAACAATATGGATACATAGCTATTAATTAAAGCAAGTTCAAAGCCTACGATTATAAAGTAGTCTGTAATGAAATTTTTCCAAATCAATAATAGCTCTCAAGACAAGTATATGAAAATGTAGCCATCTCAAATACAATACGCATGTTAATACCTATTTAAATGAGACAGTTTATTAGAGCAACATATTTCTTTTGTATGTATTTTGCCTAGCACAACTAGCATGCCTGAAGCACTTCTCTTTCTCTCTCTCTCTCTTTTTGTATAAAACAAGCTCAAACTAATTGTAAATAACACCAGAGTCTGGAACTGTTCTGAATCTCCAGGAAACATATGCCTTAATACTCAAGATTTTCTCATCCATGCAATTTCTTTCTAACTGGCTTTTTAATGTCTTACTGAAGTGAGTAAATTGTATTCCTCCTTTGAGAAATGAATGTCTTATTATTCTCATATCAGCTCACATATCAGTAATTAATATAATATAGATGCATATTACATTACCTTAGCTCCCACAGTTTGATACTCCCTTCTGCCTAGTACAGTATATTTGTACTGACAAGTTCCTGCTCTGCTGATGTCCTGCAATGTGCACCAGTCACTTCTTTGAACTATATCTTTGTATGATAGTTCCTGTTTATTATATGTTAATGAACGTCATTATTTTTGTACAATGTCTTTTTTAAAGTTTGTCTAAACTTTATTATATAATCACATATCTACTATTTCATTGAGCCTTTTTCCCCAGACCTTCACTGAAAATGGGCAATGTAACCCATATGGACTTTCCCAGTAAACAAAAATAAGCAAATGAATAAATAAATATCTATCTTTATTTAAATTAACAGCCAACAACAATCACGTAAAACATCTAAATCATGTGACATCTGTTAGCGCTGTAAATCCTCTGCTTATTTAAAGATTGTTGAATGTTAGTCTTATGCATTTACATCTGCTGGCAGCAGTTGCCTGAAGAAAAAGACACTGAGGAACAAAACATCAGTTACTGTTTTCCATAGAAAATCATTGCAGGTGGGATTTCTAAGTGTACACAGGCAATGATTCCCTTTTTTTTTGAGATACCTCCCTTCCTTGAGATGGTGTTACTATAAAGTCGGTACATGTAAGTCTGTAGAGTGTGGGGGATGGAGGAGTTCTTGTCCCCCTGCAAAAAATATGTATTTATTTATTTATTCTTCTTCTGTGTTTTCTGCATTATTTTTCACTGTTTCCAACATTTGGGATTGTGGAATTAGATATGTAAGTTGTGGTAGGAATAAAGACATGCAAATCAATAAAGCATGAATTTGAATATGTATTCCCACTGACAACAGCTTGTTGGTATATTTACAAAATCGTATTCAAATCAGTTTGGTACCATTAAAGAGGAAATAATTTGTGCTAGTAACTTCAGATACCAAAATTAATTTAGAGTTTGTTAAAAGAGTACAATGCAAATTGGATGTAAACAATAGATAGGGAGTTGACAGAATTAGTAAAAAGGCCTGAGAAAACTTCTGTACCATTATACCGGTTATTTACTAGGTCATGAAATCATGAGGACATTTCTCAAGATTTGTGACATCAATTTGTTAAACCCATCTTTAAAGAAAGGGGAACAGGACAAATTCAGAGTCATATAGACCAATAATTCCACTTGTTATTGTGGGAGATAATGGAGGTTATTTTTGGATATATTATTGCTATCTGCACACATGCTCCCATGTGTGTGTGTGTGTGTGTGTGTGTGTGTGTGTGTGTGTGTGTGTGTGTGTGTGTGTGTGTGTGTGTGTGTGCGCGCGCATACACACACACACATATATACAGTGATGGTTTTGCAGTACTTATCTGCTACAGAGCTAAAAGTCCTGCTCATGCCATAGGAATAAATGGATGTATGCCTTCAAGAGATGGCATACATTTTTTCACTCCTCAATAGCATGGTAAAGTGATTCTTTGAAATCCCTTTACCATGCTGTTTGGGTACCAGTGAAGAAGTCAGATGATACACAAATGACTAATCAGCATTAGCCACATCCCAGGACCTTTTCCACGGAGACTAGTATAGTGGGTGTCTCTTAATTCCAGCCATTGTGCAAGACACACAGAAGAGAAAAATAATAATGTCACATCTGCAGACAACAGGACAAAACTTAAAGCATTAATGCATTTCAAAGTGCAATTTTTTAAAGAACCAGGACAGAAAAAAAAATGTCTTTCTTTTCATTAGGTGAACATATACTGTAAATCACCTTTGTGGTTGCTAAGTGAATCTGTCATTCTTTCCTGTTAGGTCTTTCTTAAATACAAATGATGTTCATTCACAAATAAAGGTGTATTTTATTTGAAAGGAAAGCCCCTAACACAAACAACATTCTACTAAAACATACATCTAGGTTGGCATCACTTAAAATACACATACTAACAAAATCAGAATTGTCTGAAGTCTCTATACACTTCTCATTTCTGTTTCCTTTGCTGTGCTTTTTCCTTACTTTATGGCTTCCTAAAACCATTAGGTGAGCCCCTTATATAAAAAGTAATTCTGATGACCATAACGTAAATGTTTCTATTGATACATTCAGCCTCTGTGTGACCTAATACTGAAAGAAAAAGCTCTCCAGAGAACTTATTAACAACCACAAATTTTTATGGCCAGATTTTATTTTTATAAGTGTGACAAATCAATTATTTATGTAAATGTGGCAAAACACAGGCTAGTCTTTTGAATAGCTTTTCTTTTGAGCTGATGTCATTTTTATAGCCTCCAAAGAAAAACACAATATCAGTTACAGGAAAAAGCAAACCACTTTTAAAGCCATGGCACACTTAAATGTGCAAAGGATAAAAAGGAAACCTAAGTACATTTAGCCAGACAAACCACAATTTGCAAAGGTCTTCCACTTATTCTTTTTCTCTAAGAAGTTTACAAAGGCTGAGCATCAAATTTATTAGGCTGTATGCTTTAGCTCTGGGCAAAACCAAATTTGTACATGCATTTTTTCATGACATAAGTATAACTATGACTCAGGCACACCTGTGAGTTGCTGTTAGAATTACTTCATTCTTTCTATACAGAAAATTGAATTTGATTTATAATCCTACTTTGATTTCTCATATCCAGTGAGCCAGATATAAAATATTTGTAGAGGTAAGTGCTTGACATTTAACTTTATTAAGCTAGTGCAACAGACATTTAAGATGTCACCTGAAGAAATGGCAATAAAAGGAGAACAAAAGTATTGGCATTAGAAGACATCTTGTATTTATAGCAGTAAAATACAACCAATGAGGGTTCAGTAACAATCATAATTTCTATGAACAGATGTGGTTATGCAAAATAGGCAAACCACATAAAAGAAAAAAAGATATTCCTTTTGACTCATCACATATTCATTCATTTTTCAGTACCCGTTTTATCCTTTTCAGGGACATAGATGAGTTGTAGCCAACCGTGGTAAGCAACAGATGCATAAGGCTAGTACAGAAATGTTATAAACGACTTCCTGTTGTTGAAAAAATCAAACTTATGGGTTTCAACAACCTGCCAAAAAAAATGAACAAATGATAAACTGCTATTTTTCCTGGAAACTTTAAAAAGGAAAGATAGTAGGAACCCAGACTAAGGAAAAAAAAAAGATAAGTCTGAAATTACGAAAATAAAAGATTCCAAAGACAACCGCAAGGCATTCTATACCTCTGTCAAGAATCTAAATGGCAATGCTCAGATCTGCTCTGAGCTACAACAGAATGGCATTAAATATACTGATCTCAAGGATATTGCCAATATCCTGGCAGATCGATTCAGTGCAAACTTCACCTCCCTCTCACCCCCTAAAGGGCACATTTCAATACCAAAAGATTGCCAAATTTCGGTAATAATGGCCACACAGGTAAAAAAAAACACACTGTCCAAAGCTATGAATACAACATCCATGGGACCAGACGACATCCCAGGCTGTGTACTACATGAACTACAAAATGAACTAGAACCTCAGACTTCGTGCCCACTGAGTGGCGCACAGCTGCAGTTATCCCACTCCACAAAGGGGGATCCATCTTGGATCCCAGGAACTACCACCCCATCAGTCTGACGAGCCTGATCTGCAAGGCCATGGAACTTATAAACAAAGACATTGGCAACCTTCAAACACTGGACCTCATGCAGTTTGTGTTCATGAAGGGCCGATCTTGTCTCCTGAACCTGATTCACTTCTTCAAATCAGTCTCCAGAGCCATGGACAAGGGTAAAGGTGGTGCACACAGCCTATCTGGACCTTGACAAGCCCTTCGACACCATCCCCCACTCTGAATTATAGATAAACTTACTAAGCTGGGCATTCATCCCTACCTCACTCAATGGGTTGCCAACTGGCTTACTGACAGAACCCACACTGTAAAAACAGCCAACTCCAAATCCAGCTCCAGACAAGTGACATGTGGAGTACCTCAGGGTTCAGTCCTAGGACCGCTCTTGTTTGGCTTCTACTTATCTGAAGTACAGGCCAACACGAAGGGACTCTGGCTAACAAAGTTCGCAGATGACTGCAAACTGGGAGCCATTATTGAATCCCCAAATGATGTGGATATTCTACAAAAGGGCCTTACAGAAACAGATGCTTGGTGCCAGAGCCATGGGCTCAAGCTCAATGCCAGGAAATGTATAGTTATCCCCTTTGGGAAAAAACATGTGCCTGTGAATTACCACATAGATGGCAGTACACTAAACATATAAAGTGTGATAAGAGACTTAGGGAAACAGGTGGACAGTGGTCCCACCTTCGATAACCACATTGCTACAACAGTCAGGAAATCCTTCTATGTGGCACACCTCATCACTAACGGCTTTTCATCCAGAAAAAAGAGGTCATTGTCCCACTGTACTCATCTTTCATTAGACCCATTATAGAATACAACACCCCATTTGGTATGTACCTCTCAAGACATCTGCAACAACTGGAAAGGTCGAAGAAATACCTCACTAAAAGAATCACAGGCCTAAAGCAGATGCCCTAAACTGACCATCTAAAAAAACTCCACCTATACTCTGTCACATATCATCTACTAGGAGGCAATCTCTGCCTAACATACAAAGCCATGTCAAACCCAGAGCTGTTGGACATGCTACACTTAAGGGAATCCCAATCCCTCAGAGACACACGCTCCAGGGATCTAAACCTTGCCATCACAATGAACAAAACATGCTGGAGGGATAGATTCCTGACCCAGAAACTCCCCAGACTCTGGAATAGACTGCCCATACATGTCAAGCAGAGCACCTGTTTGGCCCTCTTCAAAAGGAAACTTGATGATTGGATGTGAGATAGGAAATTCACCCTGGGAATCATGTCACCCTGCTAGACAGGGGTCCAGGGAAGTAAATACTGTAGGGAGAAATAGCCAGGGAATTGCTATGGCTAGACTTGTATAGGCCCTAGTGCCGATAGCCTAGTACCAACCTATGAACCTATGAACCTATAAATCAAAGGAAGGGATGTGATTTATGCATTAACTTTAGGGATAAAATGTCAAAAATTCTGGTATAAGAAAGAAGCAAAAGCTTACAACCTGCTAAATAACATGTATCAAGACAAATGTTTTAAAGATGTTCAAATGGGCAGTACAACGATACAGTGGTTAGTATTGCCACCTGACAGTGATTGGTTCTAACACTGATTTTTGAGTGGGGTGGCTTCTTCATGGAGTTTGCATATCCCCCCTGTTTATGTATAGATTTTCATCTGAACTTCAGTTTCATCATAGAAGTTACTGAACCAGCTTTGCTGCCTGCACTTTGCATACGTGTGCACGAGTGCGTGTATGTGTGTGTTGTTTCAAAAAATAAGGCTACATTATAGAACTGATGTGCATGCAAAGTTATATCTTGTTTATTACCCACAGATTCTGGAAGCATTCATCAAGCTATTATTTCATTGGTGTCTAATAATTTAAAACAAAGCATAAGAAGGTCACACTGAAAAACCTATTAGTAAAAACTAAATGAAAACTCCAGCCATGCTAGAACTTTCAATGAGTGACCTCCCAAACCTCCTGTGACAGAGGCACATGGAATATATGCAAATGACCCTTATGAACATCAGGTGTTTCAGATATATGGCGATTCTGATTGCCTATGACTTTTATGTTTGAAGTTGTTTTAATGGACAATTTCAGGCCAATAAATCCAAACCCCACTAGCTATGGATATGCATATTTCAGCCTTGTTATGACCTTGTCAGCATAGCACAAGCAGAGTGTTTGACTAAGTATAAGAAACATAGGGTTGTTATACCCAGCTGATGTCCATTATCATTAAGGTGACTGCAAAATATCCCAACTAACAAATTAAAACAAAGAGTAAGAAGGTCACACTGAAAAACCAATCAGTAAAAACTGAATGAAAACTCCAGCCACGCTAGAACTTCCAATGAGTGACCTTCTTACTCTTTGTTTTAATTTGTCAAACACTCTGCTTGTGCTAAGCTGATGAGGTCATAACAAGGCTGAAATATGCATATTCATAGCTAGTGGGGTTTGGCTTTATTGGCCTGAAATTGTCCATGAAAACGACTTCAAACGTAAAAGTCATGGGCAATCATAAGGGTCATTTGCATATATCCCATGTGCCTCTGTCACAGGAGGTTTGGGAGGTCACTCATTGGAAGTTCTAGCATGGCTGGAGTTTTCATTTAGTTTTTACTGATTGGCATCTAATAATTGGGAAACAACGTCTGGCTGTGGCTTTTTCTGGTATTATGATGTTAGTGGTCTCGTGATGATGGTGCTATCAACAAATGTGAGCCGCATGACCAAGTTTTGGAAAAGGAAAGCTTGATATATTATAAGTTCCCAGCACCATACAAATTAAAAGAAAATGTGGACATATAAGTCTGTATCAGGTTATCTTGTATGTTGTTTATGTGTATTTCATTCATTCATTCATAGTTCAGTACCTACTTTATACTACAACTTTATACTGTTAAGTACCATGAAAAGCCCAGAGCATATCTCAGCAAGCTACTGGCATAAGCCAGCAGTAAATCCTTGATGGAACCCCAGTCCATTATAGCATGCCCCCCCCCCCACACACACACACACACACACACACAAACACATACACAGGCATACACACATCTTCAAAGAAGTAGTACTAAAATGAATCTCTGTATATGTAGTATCGCGTTCACTCAACATTTGTGAGGGAAGCATAAAAAAGTTCAGTTAGCATGGAGGTGTCTGACCAGTAAAGTACAAAACTACAGCAACAGAACATAGAATAGCTATGGATTTTGCTGTAAGGTAATGTAAAGAATGTACCAGTTTTTGCATAACATGGTTGTTGTTGTGTCTTTCGGCTTTTCCCAGTTAGGGGTCGCCACAGTGGAACTACGGTCCGCTAATGATTGGCAGTAGATTTTTATGTGCCGAGTTGCCAGACCTGACGCACAACCTTCAACGAAGGTACGCCCATTCATGCATGTCTCCAGACAGAAGACGCTCTAGCTGAGAATTGAATGTGACGTCTTACTGTCAGGCGACAGCACTACCGCAGCACCACCACCGCAGTTACTTTTGCATAACATGGTTAAGTAACACAAACATAAAATTAAATAAATAATAAAGACAAGGTATAATAAAAAGGAATATGCTAAGCAACACAGGCTCAGGACATAAGCTTTGTGGTACTTTTTGTTCTTCTGTCTTTTTACAGTTAGGACATGCCATCACCCCCCCACCCCCACCCCCACCACCTACAGCAAGTTGTCTTTCTAGGATCATAGGAGGTTACTTGGTTAATGGCCATAGAGCTTTTTCTATGCCTAGCCATTCATGACCCAATTTTCCCAAATATCAATGGCCATGGGCTACAATGGCTTTGGTATATGCCTATGCCTTGGGGCATCTACAAACTGCCCTGTCCTTAAGGGCCACCAGCAACAAGCAAGTAGTGAATTTGTGATTTCCAATTCAAATTCCAAAGTGCTTTTGACTAGGCTTGGGAAAGCACTCTGTTTCACATGGGATAACCCCTGAGTCACATACCTGTTCCTCTGACATGTTTTTTTCTGTGCTTTTTTTTTTTTTCATTCAGGACAGAAAAGACTCAACTAGCAGCAAAACTCTCAGTACTGGTTTTAATTTGAGAGATTTAAGTACTAAATGGGTAATAATTGCATTCAGAAAATTATTAAATTAAAAATAATATTTAGTAGATTGCCAAAATGGGACTTATTGGTCTTAGTATGTTAATCATATGAAAGAACCACTTTAGAAAATCAGTTATTTAATATATGTATGAATTAATATTATTCCCCGAAAACATATTTTTTGAATCTATGCCTCAAAAGTGACTTATGTTTAACTGTTTGACCTGTCCAACCATTGTTATAAGGGAAAACATCATCATATTTTATACATTTACACTAATTAAACAAATATGCTTGCATTCCACTCATGGAGTATTCAGTTGCTTTTCATGTTTGTGGGAATCTTGCATTACTTTCATATCCTGCCACATTATATATTTGTTCCAGTTTATTTAATGAGGCTGTATGATGTCAGCCTTTCATTACAATGCAGCATATGTAAGAGATGGAGGGGTACATATCAAATGGTAATATGTGCTGGGGCTGTGGAATGAGATCTGGGCCAAAATCTGAGAGAGCATTCTTAGCTCAAAAGTCTGTTTCAGGAAGACCGTGATTACAAGTAATAACTTAAGCCTTATGGCAAGTATTGTTTCGCAGTTTTTAGCTTTTGTCCTTCCATTATGTTTAACTCAAAACATTCAGCAAGTTCACTAATGTACAACTCTGTGCGTTCTTTAGTCTATGTGTAATTTTCTGTGGGTGTCTTGCACAATGATGCCCAGGTTTGGGCTGAAAACACTGCTGACCAGCCCGTTTACCAGGTTTTCAAACTGAACTGGCTAGCTAACTAATTAATTTAATAGTGCTCTTTGGGTGGTAAGGTGATATACAGAGAGCTTATTTACGTCTAATATACTAATGTACTTTAGTTGAGACTATAACCAGAGTAATACTCATGGCTAAGCAATGAAATAAATTAACAAGGAAGACCAGAATCACATCAGTCATTCTTTAACAACCGAGACAAATGTGGACAAAGTGTTAACAGCAATGTACTTATCATTTATTCATACCAATACACTCCAGCTGTGCATTTTTGAAGGACTAATATTGAAAGAGAAAATGCTCACTTTCATTTTTTTCTTATGCTACCTATTTAATAACTTTGTAATAAGCTTGTCTTTCTAATCAGTGGCACATTTTATTAACATATGATGAAAATATTCTGAAGTCAATTAACACTTGGACTGAGTGAAGTTCCTTTATTAACAAGCAAACAACATGCAAACAAGAAAAAAAATCCAAGCAAAGTCACAGTTCTCATAATAACATTTATACACATCTCTGCTCTACAATAACACTTTTTTCATGCTTTCCTTCTTCTTTTACTGTTTTTGTTTCTTTTTCATAGGCTTTCCATACATCTTCTAATCTCTATTTATTTCTTCTTTCTTTTCGTTAGTTCTCTCCCTCTCTCTCTGTCTCTCCTTAACTTGGTGGCTTTTCCTTTTCTCATTAACTTTGGGTCAAATGATTTAATGGGGTGCTCTAATCTCTTGGATAAGGAGCGTTACACTTATGTTTTTGCAGATTTAAGGTTATCACATGATACTCCTAAAATCTGTTATCCTGTTTTCAGTTTATATACATTTGTTTTAGGTATCTTCTACCCTATTTATTCCTTGGTCAGTTCATTCCCACTAGATTGGCATTTCACCTTTGGGTTCCCCTTTGACTTTAACACTACAACCTTTCACTGACAGATCTCTTTGTTAAACATGCTGCCTTCACACCTTTTTTTTTCAGTTTATTTTTGATTGGTTAATTCTACACTGGTTGATTTTTTTTTTCAGAGCAGACAACTCTCAATTACCTCAATTAAAATGTTTAAGGCCACTGATTGGCTTCTTTAGTTTTAGACTCACACATTATTAAAGCTGCATTTTTCTAACATTAGCATTGGTTTCAAACTGAACAGATCTTATGAAACATTAAGAATTGTTTACTGAATAATTTATATTGTGACTATTTTCAGAAAACATCCTTGCATTATGGTCCCTTGTGTTATCTGGAGGCTGTCAGTTTCATTCTTTTGTCTTTTATTATAGGCTATTCCTATAAGATACTTACACTATGTTTCATACTGCGTCTTGCTAGTTGTATAGCAGCCTCATCGCAAAGTGTTGTTTACATTTGCACAGTATTTGTGTTCAGATCCTGTTCCCTTAGCTTGGATGTCTATTTAAAAAGCTCCATGCCTAGTACCTACCTATGAACCTATAGCACTCTTCAAGAAAAATCTTCATGATTGGATAGGAAATAGGGAATTCACCCCAGGGATCACCTCTGTGGCTCTGCTCGACAGGGGTACAGGAAAATAATTTTCTTGGATGGTGAAAGCCAGGGTACCTTTTTTGGCTAGGTTTGTATAGGCCCTAGGGCCGATAGCTTAGTACCTACCTATGAACCTATGTGGGCTTTTTCTTCATCCAGTGCAATTTTTTATTAACATTCTTCACTTCTTCAGCTATTAGAAATCAGAAGCAGGACCCTTGACCACTATTATCTTGTTTATTTTATTTTATTTTTTAATTTTCCATGTTTTCTATTATTAAACATTATTTTTTATTCAAATCTTTCTCTTTTTTGTTGACTTGGCTGTTTTCATCCAGTAACCTCTAAGACTGGGGACTGCTTAACATTTACCTAGTACTTTCAAAGGCACTGCCTCCCAACTTACAGCTCTCACTTTTTCCTTCACTCTCCTCCCTACTCCTTTATTCAGATGCTGAAGTTCACTGGTATTTTACTTATTTACTTATTTAGTTGTTTATTTATTTGGTGTTTACCATTACCATTTACTTCTAAGCAAGTTCTATCTCTTCTTTCAAAGTCTGGCAAATCCCACAGGATGAGCCACTTGCCAGAAAAAAATATCTTCTAACAGAAATATGGAATATGTTCATTTATGTCATTAGGCAAACACTTGTAATTTGTTTGTCTATTGCTTTTCCATTTGATATTTCCACTTTGTGCTGCAGAAAATTAACATACATAATGGTACCAACAATATTTTACCATTTGAGTTCACCTACTCAGACTATCTTGTTTGTCATGTGGAGCAACCTACCCTCCACCTGGAAGCATTCCTCATAGCAATTCTTCCAAGCTCTGTCTTCTGAGGTACAGAAGCACAGTAGTCTGAATGTACTAAAAAAATCCAGACTTGGAGAGCTCAGACTTCACTAGGTGTAATACCACATGTTTCCAATAGGGGTCACCCTTTTGACAAGCTAGAACTACCTCCCTACCATCTGGATGGGCAAGCTGTCAGTGGCCACTCATACCCATCCACCCCAACTAGCTCCCTCAGCCACACAAGCTGCAAATCAAATTTATGTTACCAGGGCTTCATCTCTGTATACTAAGTAACTGTCTTGAAAAGAGGCCCTTTTCAGCTATGATCTAGCTACAAATGAATCAAACATTACAAAATTACAAAAGCAGTATAGATTAGTATGTTAGTATATGTCACCCAAAGTATAAAAACATTCTGCATAAGTCTACGCAATTCTCATTTAAAGATTGCAAGCACACACTACCCAAAATAAGCCACCTATAATTGCTGGCAGTGTTACAGTATCATTTGCTACTTTGTATTTTTCTGGTACTTAATTGCTGTATTCCTTCAATTTTGGCCCTGCTAATGGATACTATGTAGCTTTCTTTGTTTTAAATGTCTGCATAAAGTCGGTGAGCTGGATTTACGAAGGCTTGCATGGAGTCTAAGAGTAGTGTAAGACTCCAGAAACCAATATGTCTGGCGAGCGATCCAGGAACAGCCAGCAGGGGCATGCACGAGAGCTCCTAAAATTACTCTTGCACAGACAGTGTTAGGTTGTGCAAATTACCTCATTTGCTGCTGAAAGCTATGCAAATGAGGTAAATTTGCGATCCAGGAAACACTAACCTGTCCGAGTATGAGTAGTGTTATTTGCAGAAATGTACTCGGTTGGTAACTGAGTACCGTTCTGCAAATAGCAAAACGGAGCAATGACAGCTCCAAATAAAGGATGCATCCAGTTGAGGAAGCATGCCAATGGCCAAATATAAGGCCATTGGCATTTATATGTGTTGCAAAAAATTTTAAAAAATTAATAATTTTTTTCCCCCGATCCCCGATGTTTAAGGGTAGCGTCGTGCAAACTTGCGGCACTCTAAAAAACAAAAAAAAAATAAAAGCCAAAAATAGGCATTTTATTACAAATATACATCTGCCATGCAAGTGAATGGCAGGCTGAAGACAACATGGCTACTGAGTAGTGGTTGCTAAGGGGGGAAGCTCAGTGTGAGAGATGTAACCAAGCATTAGTAGGCAATCCTATGCAAATGAGTATAAGTATAGTGAATCCCAGTTTTGCCTGCTATGTGAACCATGTCCCTAGAGTGTAAGAGTAGGATTAGGGGAGTATCAGAGTAGTAGATAAGTGACAGCATGAGGGGGGTATGTATCAAAGACTGTAAGCTTATTGGAGCAGAGTGGCATGTGTTTGCTGTGAGTTACTCAGGAGTAGAAGAGGCATGTCTACAGTTGTCTGAACTGAAACCCAGAAACCAAAGGCATACGCTGTGGCTACCACCAAAGTTTCTTGCAAAGATGCTTACACTGTGTGCACGCGTGTGCGCGCCTGTAAACCCGTGTAAGCCTGTGTGTGCCCGGGTAAGCCTGTGTAAGACTGTCTAAGCCTGTGTACGTGGATGTGCACCCGCCTAAGCCTGTGTAAGCCCATATAAGGTTGTGTGCACTTGTGTGCGCGTCTTTGCACTTGTTTGCGTGGTGCTGCCCCCTGTGGAAACAGAAAGGGAAAAGGAAGGAAAATTAGTAGTAGGAAGTTAACCAAGGAAAACTCGCAGAGCTGCCAGGTGAAATCAATCAGAATCAGCCAATTACACAGGCAGTACACTAGTCCAGCCCAGCCCAGCACTTAAAACTCTGCAAACAACATTCCCCCATGTTCTACTCAGAAACACTGCAACACTGCAGTATACAAAGAGAAGTGAAAACTTAAAAAGCTTAACTGAGACAAAAAAATGTTAGGGGCCTGCCATTGCTATTATAAGGCAACATGTGCAAGATGCTGAGGGTGGTGCCATTGCGAATGTTGCTGAGCAATCCACAGTGAGGAGACAGAGAAAAGTGTACAGACCCAGCATAATCTACCAGTGGCTACATGAGCTGGAAATAGTGGAGAGCTATAGAGTGGACAGAGAGCTCCTGCAGCAAATTGTTGAGCTGTGCAGGGCATGCCTCACACACAGAACCACCAGAGGGGAACCCATCCCAGTGGAAACCAAGGTATGTGTTGGCCTAAGAATACTAGCAACAGGTACCTTCCAGAGACCAACTGGTGATATGATGGGGATTTCACAGGCATCAGCATCCAGGGTACTGCACTAGTTCCTGAATGCATGTCAGCACATGTCGGTGATCATGTATTTTTCCCCAATTCCCGTGAGGTATTGGCCAGCAATATGCATCTCTTCCAGCAAATAGCGGAATACCCTGAGGTAGTGGGTGCAATTGACTGCACGCACATACACATCAAAGCACTAGCCAGTGAGCGGGGTAGGGCCTACATCAACCGCAAGGGCTTCCACTCCAACTGCCAGGTCATGTGCGATGCCCAGGGCATAATACTGAATGTGTGTGCTGGCTGCCCTGGAAGCTACCACGACTCCCATATCTGGCATCTGATGCAGCTGTACCAGACATTTGCCAATGGGGGACATCCCTGATGGTCACCTAGTGGGGGATGCTGGATACGCACTGGAGCCATGGCTGATGACACCCATCAGAAATGCACACACACCTGAACAAGAACTCCATAATGAGGCACACGCACAAACATGAAATGTAATCGAGGGTGTGTTTGGGATGCTCAAGTCACAGTTCCAGTGCCTGGACACATCTGGTGGAGCCTTACAGTACTCACCAACTACATGTACCTAAATTGTCATGGTATGTGCCATGCTACACAATATGATACTGCAAAAACAGCTGCAGCAGGAACAGCATGGGGCAGGGCCAAACAGCCCCCCACCATTGCCAAGGCCTGCACAGGCACAGCGTGACTCGGAGGAGGAACAACCTGAGCCTGCCCCAGTGGGCAGAAGGAGGCATGCCCACTATGCCTTTGCCTTGGCAAAGAGGCTCAGTAGGAACCCTGGAAATGATACCTCTCTCTGACTCGCACATAAAATAAAAGGGATGCCTAACATGACACTACCTGTTTTCAAACATGTTTAGGGAGTGTAGTATGTGCATCCAACATAGGCAGCCCTGCAGCACCACCGGAGGCATGATTGCCATGTTTCAAGCAATATAAAGCAGTGCTAAGCAGCATTTACCAATATTTAAAATATGTAAACAAAATTGCCTGTGCCAACTAGCGCAATGTTGGGCAACATTGAGCAATGTTGGGCAAGGTCGGGCAAAGTCGTGCAAAGTTGAGCAAAGACAGGTAAACATGCTCATATTAGCTTTACTGTCCCTTAAGCAGTCTGGTCTGCCTAGCATGAAAATAAAAAGTAGTGACAAGGCTCGAACCCACGATACAGTGCATTATAGTCACAGTACTGAACCACTAAGCCATGATAGCATTTCAGTAGCACGGACACAGCAGGACAATTGTACAGTAATGCAAACACAAAGAAATGCTGTAACATGCCCTTAAAGACGCATATGGGTAACCTCCCCCACAGGCCTATGCAGACAGAGAACATCAGGCCAGGCGGTGTGATGTGGGCTGTGAAGGCTATGAAGTTACAATCTAATATATGTGGCATTGGATGCTAAGAAGTGTAGTACAGTAGTATGCCTCAAGCCAGTACGATAGGCAACAGTACAGACTGAAATGGTGTACTGTACATAGCAGTGCAGGCATAGCAAATGTGTATAAGTGTCAGGTGAACCCCTCATCATATGTACACCCACAGTAACAATCAAGTGTGCCCCTGGGTAGAAATGTACAAAGAATAGCTTCCCCTGTATGTAGAAATATTGATAAGTCTATGCAAAGTGTCTCACGGAAGCCCTGCAGGCACAGCATGATCCGTGTTGATCTACGACACAAAGGTGAGGCCTGCTGTAAAAATACAACTTGATTTTCCATACACATATGGTATAAATGTCTATACTGGGCATGCTCACACACTCCAACAAATGTAGTGGATTTCATTCAGCATCGCACAAAAAGGCCATACTGGGCATGCTCACACACATGCCAAATACGGAGGTGATAATAAGGGATCTATGGACAATTGTGGATAGACAGCTCTACTACCAGAAACACATTCACAACGTTGTCAGAAAATCATGCTATGTGTTCACACAAACCGCCAAGGTCTGTGCATGTAGGTCAAAGGAGGTTCCCAGTACTCATCAGTCATCAGACCTGTCAGAGAGTACCACAACACACTTGCGATGAATCTGACTAGGCACGTTCAGCAGCCAGAAAGACCACTGAAGTACCCTAACAACAGGATTACTGCCCTCAAACAGTAGCCCATGCAACAAGACTGAGTGTAACCCAATCTGTACCCTGTTGCATACTGTCTACTCAAGAGATCTCTGTCCAACAAACAGGTCCATGTCATGGTTACACTCAGATCTGTTACAGCTCAATGGCACTAAATATACAGACCCAACTGATATTGGCATCATCCTTGCAGATAGGATCAGTGTTAACTGTACCCCCCTCTCACCCATGAAAGAGCATATCCCTATAATGGAAGACTGCAAAGTTGCTGTCATCCCATCTGCACAGGTAAAAAACCCTCTCCAAAGCCAGTATTACAGCAGCAATGGGAGCAGATAACTTCACAAGCTGTGTTCCACACAAACTACAGAATGAACAGGCACCACACTGATGTACCATGTGCAGTCATAGCCTCACCTCATGCTTTGTGCCTGTTGAATGGTGCACAGTGATGGTCATCCCACTACACAAGGGTGGAGACACCACGGACCCCAGGAACAATTGCCCCATTAGCCTGATGAGCACACTCTTGAAGGCCATGGAATTTATCATCATACAACATATAAAAATTACATCTGTAATCCCCAAACCCTGGACCACAACCATGTAGGGATTGTAAAATGCAGATCATGTCACCTAAACCTGATAGATGACATTGAAGCAATCAACAGAACTGTTGACAAGGGTAAGGTGATTCACACAGCCTATGTTGATTCTGCCATGGCTTACAACACCACCACACACTCTGGAAATATAGATAAACTCACTAAACAAGGTATAAATTGCTATGTCACAAGATGTGCTGCCAACAGGCCTACTGACAGAACACACACTGTGAATGTAGCAGACTCCAAGTATGACTTTGGACCATTGATGAGTGCAGTACCACAAGGTCCAGTACTGCATCTTGTCCTGTTTAGTATCTACTTTCCTGAAGTAAACTTCAACATGGAAAGTCTGTGGCTACTGAAGTTTCCAGAGGAATGCAAACTAGTAGCCATAATTGTAAACACTAAAGATGTGGACATCCTACAAAAGGGCCTCACTGAGACAGATGGCTGTTGTCAAAGCCATGGGCTCTAGCTCAATGCCAAGATGTGTATTGTCATCCCCTTTGTTAAAGGCTCTGTAGCCAAGAACGACAACATAGGCGGTAGTATACTTAACACTGAAAGTGTGACAAGAGACCTTGGTTCACAGGAGGACACTGGATACAACGGTGATAATCACATCCCCACAGTAGTCAGGAAACACTGCTATGTGGCACACCCCATCACAAAATGTGTCTCATGCAGAATAGAAGAGGACATTGTTCCCCATTACTCATCACTCACTAGAACTATAAAAGAGTACAACGCCACTTTTGCTATGTACCTCACAAGCCAACTACAACAACTGGAAAGCCTGCAGCAATACCTCACAAAGAGCATTAGCAGCCTGAAATACATGCCATACACAGACTATCACAAAATGCTCCATCAGTACTCCCTTGCATATCACCTACTCAGATGTGTTCACTGCCTAACATACAAAGCTATGTCAAATGCAGAGCTGTTGAACATTCTCCACGTAAAACACTCACAATCCCCCTGACCTTTTGACCCAAAACCACAAGTGAAATACAAAAGGAAGGGGTGTACACATTTTCCCTATGGATACCCCCACCTCCAGGTTAGTGGCACAGCATGAGGCCTTGGAGACCATGCAAGTGCAACTAAGATTGTGCAAATCTGCTCATCAGATTGTACCCTTCTACAGCTCAGCTACCTTGTCACAGGAACCTCACACAGTATTCCTGAAAACAGTGGAATATATCAAGGTCCTATCAAACAACATTATATGAGGTGATTACAACTACCCAAGCAATGAGTGAGAGAATCACTTGTGTACAACGTCCATTGCCCAATGTTTCCTAGAGTTTAAAAGCTATAACACCTTGGAACAGCTGGTCACCATGGCTACTAGAGGTGACACCATACTGGACATGATCATCACCAACATGAGGTACCAGTGTTCTACAACAGAGATAAAACCCTCACTGGTAATATCAGATCATAAAGTAATCACACTGGACATCCACATCACTCACCCCCACCCAGCCAATTAAACCACCGTGAAGACATTTTCAAAAGCAAACTGCACACATCCCAAGACAAAAGTGATAGGTTTTAAAGAAGTCTTGCTATAGGAGAATGGTATACAATCTGCCAAATCAGTTACAAGTGCATCCTATGAGCATCTACAGGGATGCATGGATCAAGACATCACAAATAAAACCAAGATGCACTCCTCCAAAAATAAGAAAACAATCTGGTGGTCGTTGACCATAACTAAGCTAGACAACAGAAGGAGGAAACTAACACCCGATAGAGCCAACTTCACTAAAGGAAAGGCATCACTGATCATTATTAGGAAGTAGCAATGATCGCTCATGGAATAATTCACGGACACTGTCAAAAGACAATTGCCAAGGACTGTAAGAATAACAACCACAAAGCCTGCTGTAGCTTTACCAGACATGTAGGTGTCAACTTCCAAATATGCTGTCAGCTACTGACAAATGGCAAGGAATACACTGAACCAACTTTCATTGGCCACATCCTGGGGGACAAGTTCAGTGTAAACCTCCACCAACACCCCCAAAAGGGCCTGTGTCCATCACAGAAGGATGCAGAGCCCCAGACGTCATGGACATGCAGGTAAGGACAGCCATCTCCAAAGCCAAGAACACAGCATCAATGGGAATGGATGGTGTCCCAGGCTGCGACTTACACTAGGCCCAAAAAGAACTACACCCTCACCTACATTCACTGCCCAGACTCAATCGTACCACAGGGTATGTACACAAAGAATGGCATACACTAACAGTCATCTAGCTCCACAAAGGGGGTGCCACAACAGAACCTGGAAACCATTGCCCTATATGCCTACTCAGCCTGGTCTACAAAGCTATTGATCAAATTGTCATGGAACCCATAAACAGAGACAATGGGGACCTCCAGACACTGGACTCTACACAAGCTCACCTTGTTAAAGGCAGATCCTGCCTCCTAAACATAGTTGACTTACTTCAAACAGTCACCAAGGACATAGATGGAGGTGAAAGTAGTCCACACAGCCCACCTGGACCTCACTAAGGACTTTACCCACCATTCCCCACTCTGTCATCATGGACACTCTTACCAGCCTGAACATCAACAGGTATGTCACAGGATGTGTGGCCTAGTGTCTCTCAGATCAAACACACATGTTCAGAGTTGCGGGTGCCATGTACGACTGTAAGACAGTCACAAATGGCATCCCTCAGGTCTTGCTCCTGGGACCCCACCTGTTCAGTGGACACTGCTCAGAGGTACAGGCAAGCACGGGAGGAGTATGGATGAACAGGTTTGCAGATGACTGCTAACTGTGGTCCTTAATCGACTCTATGACTGACACACACATCCTCCAGAAGGGGCTTATAGACACAAATACCTGGTGTCAAAACAATACCCCAACAAGAATGACAAAGAATGCATAGTCATCCCGTTTTGCTAAAACAAAGTGCAAACAAATTACCACATAGGCAGTACACCAGTATGTATGGAGGAAGTCATGAAGGCCCTGGGGACACAGTTAGATAGTGAACTCCCCTTTGATGATCACATGGCTAAAGTGTTCAGACATTCCTTCTATGTAGCCCACCCATTGTCACCTAATGTAACCCACTTTGTCTAGTCTGATGATGTCACCATTCTACAAATATACCTGTGGAAAGGAGAACTCACAGTAATGTGTATAGCGTGTTGTGTAAATGCATACTCCTGTAGTAACATAAAGCAGTTATGTAGGGGTTTGAATCCTGCACTTGACAGGTGTGTGTCTGTTTGTATGTGATCTCCTTGGAGAGAAGCAAAGTTTTGGGAGAGTAGTCAAACACCTTAAAAATGGTATACTAATCTTTGTCAGGTCTGATGATGTCACCACCCTACAAATATACCTGTGGAAAGAGAGCCCATAGTAATGTGTATAACACGTCATGTTAATGCGTACTCCTGTAGTGACATAAAGCAGTTAGGTAGGGGTTTGAATCCTGCACATAACAACTGTGTGTGTGTCTGTTTGTGTGTGAACTCCTTGGAGAGGATCAACCTTTTTGGAGAGTAGTCAAACACCTTAAAAGTGGTATACTAATCTTTGTCAGGTCTGATGATGTCACCACCCTACAAATATACCTGCGGAAAGAGAACCCACAGTAATGTGTATAACACGTCATGTTAATGCATACTCCTGTAGTAACATAAAGCAGTTAGGTAGGGGTTTGAATTCTGCACTTGACAAGTGTGTGTGATCTATGTGTGTGGGACTGTTGGTCAATGGGTTGTGGGTTTTGCTTTTACTACTGTATGACATATCAGCATGACACCAGTATATGCATTGCACATGTGAGGTAGCTGTGTGACAAATACATATACGTACATGTGACCTCAATTATTGCATGTTTGGGAACCCTGTTCTCTCCAAGAACACATCTGTAATCTATTCAAGAGTGTGCTGCTGCTTTCCGGACCTTAGGTCACATCTGTATGTCTGTGACAAGGCCAGCCACTGTAATGATCCCCGGCCTAGGTCAACTGTGTCACACACACTCATTACGGTTTCTTTAGAAATGTGTGAGTGAGTGTTCATGGCTGAGGTAGATGCCAGACCTGTTCAAACACAGCAGGGTCTATCACTGATGGCTATTCATTATAGGTGTACAGCAACCTTGTGGAAATGCATGCAGTCCCCTTATTGCTTATATGATCCACCAAGGGATTTAAACATACCTTTGGAAATGTGATTATCAAAGGAGAGATGACGTACCACTTGGTTGCATGTACACATCGGTACATGTTCTTCATGTTGGTAGCTACTACCTATGTGGTACTGTGGGGATACTATCTTCCATAAAGGTGGATGACTATGCTTTGGTTGGCTTATAGCTTTACAGCATAGGTTTGACAACAAGGATCTGTCTGTGTGATACCCTTGTGGAGGATGTATATTTCATCTGGAGAATGCATTATAGGCCACAGTATGCATCACCATACGTGGAAGGACATATCCCTACTGTGATTGCTTGTAACTAAGAGAGCTATATGCCAAACAGGAGTGGTCTCAGTAATGTGTGCAAGTGAATACCACTGGTTACTGGCTTAGTATAGTACCTGAAGTGTCCAAATGTTACTGTCTGTCCTACATCTGTGTGTCAGTTGTCAAGACATCATCTAACGATTAGTTATGGTCAGACTGTTGAAGTTGTGTATACTACCAGAATGCAAATCAATGACAGATATTAACAGTATCACCCACAGCACAGTGTCTAACCATGTCATACACACATGTGTAGTC
This sequence comes from Protopterus annectens, assembly GCF_019279795.1. Classification (NCBI taxonomy): domain Eukaryota; kingdom Metazoa; phylum Chordata; order Ceratodontiformes; family Protopteridae; genus Protopterus; species Protopterus annectens. The sequence continues at coordinate 663,052,294 of NC_056744.1, forward strand.
AAGTTCCGAAATGTGTGTAGTACAATGCATACTGGCCACCAATCGAGACTATGGAGTGTTACTGTGTAATACAGGGCATGTCACCCTGCCCATGTGTCCACTATGCATGTACATGCAGACAGTGCACATCCACCATGTTCACAAATATACACCTGCAAATCTGTGCCACACATATCCCACACATACTGTCCACTCTGTAACACATGCTGCTAATACTACACACATCAGCCAAGTGGCACGTGGGCGGACTATACACTATTGGAACTAACACTGGTGTGAACATTACTACATTGACAATCATAGCTTACATGCATCATGCCTGCTCAGCCACACCTTCAAGCATATCATCACACTCTACTGCTGACAACATGCTAACATTGCTATACTGCTACTGCTATTAAGTCACCCTGTGCATCAGCACCATGGTAGCCTGTTCCTGCATCGATGTCACAGATGACAGGAGGTGGCACAGGATTCATCATATGCACAGGATGTGTAGTTGGTTTGCCAGAGGCCTACAGTGAGCCATACAATCGACATGTATGTGTGTGTGTGTGTGTGTGTGTGTGTGTGTGTGTGTGTGTGTGTGTGTGTGTGAGGGCCAAGAGTACTGCTATGGGCCAATGTTGATGTAATGTGTGCATGTATGTGGTAGCCCTAGGTGTGTTGTTTATGTGTGTGTGTGTGTCTACATGCACACAGTTCCACCATGTGGCTGCCATATATGGGTATTTGTGGGACAGCCACAGACTGTACCTGCCAGGCTTTACAGATCACTGTCTCTGGCCACAGATATGGTACCTGCACCTGGCAGGGGTGCTACTGACACTATCAGGTACTAAGCCTGACTGGGTACTATACCCAGAGGTAGATGGATGTACACTGGACCCAGGTCCCTGCTGGGACTGTCCAGAGCCATGTGCACGTGGTCTTCTAGGATGGTCTATGGACAGCCCAGCCCCAATATTGCTGGGGCTGGTACTGGCATTACAGGAGCGGCTGTGACTTGAGGGATGTCAGCGGCGACTGCCAGCTGCTGATGTTGCTGGCATACATCCACGTTGACATCTCACCCATCCCGCACTGTCCTGACACATGGACATGACATTGCGGAGGACATCTAATGTCTCACCCCAATATCTATCCATGACCTCAGTGTAATTACAGATGGCACCTGCTAGGTCACAGATACTATCATTTAACGCAGTGTTATGTGCCCTCTGTGCCCTTAGTCCCTGTCTGGTGTACCGTTCCATACGTGCCTGTACCTCCATGACAGCCTGGAACATGTGCGAGGTTGTAAGACCTGTGGCACATCTGCCAGTGGCATGATGGCCAGCAGTGCTCCGATGAGAACCCCTGGACATCTGCCTATGTGGTACCCTTCCAGACATCTGGGTATGGCTGCTGTGTTGGGATGCATGTGCCATAGATACCACACTGTCCTGGCCAATGCCGGCTGTATGCTGTCCCTCAGCTAAGGGCATTGGTGATGGATGTATTGACAGTATGACTGTGTGCATGGATGGGGTGGACACTTGTGTACTGTCGATTGTTGGCTCAACGACAGACCCTGGCAAACATGCGTGTGCCTCAACACACCTATTATCATCATCACTATCATGCTCAGTGACATCGGTTTCCCTGCTGCAGTGAACCAGCCGATAATCGGCACCTGTGAGAGGGAGACAGGAAATACACTTTACAACCTGTACATGATGTCTGCACACATGCACACATGAGCACATGAACACATGCACACATGAACACATGCACACATGAGCACATGAACACATGAACACATGAACGCAGGAACACATGTACACATGTACACATGAACACATGCACACATGCACACATGTACACATGAACACATGCACACATGAACACATGCACACATGAACACATATACACTCCTCACTACAACAGACACACACAGACACACACACACACACACACCACCAGCAATCCAGAACATACTCAATAGCGTGTGATGGTGGGGTACAGTATCACAAGCCAAACATTTATATCAAACGTGACAGCATGCAGGACGTGTGTTGCTCAACAGCATGCAGTGTAAGTGTAGACAGCCCTTGCTAATAATAGTATACATGGCTTTGATGCATATGTGTTTTGTTCAGTGATTGGCCTCACCCTGGAACACAATGTGTACATGGACACAACATTACTGTGCAAGTATTAACATCTCTGCAATGTCCTGTGCACCATCACTCACAGGTATACATACCATGGCTGGATGTGTATCAGTGTGTCACATAAATATCCATTTCTGATTAAAGCATCTGTGTCTTTAGCAGACAATTGTGGACACAGGTTTAGCACATGCATGCTATGTATACACACAGGATGAGTGGTGCATGTATACCTGATGGAATACCATTGGTCAACTTCGACATTGTACAGTGGTTATGGTGAGTGTAGGACATATTGTGGACATGCTAGTGCCAAGCATGACATGGCATGCTACCACACAACTGCAACATTAAACCTCACACATACACAATGTGTGTCATGTGACCTATATGCTCAGTAGTATTACAAGATGTGTGTCACTTTGTACAAATGGTGATTGCTATTCAGATTGTGTATTGGTGCATATGTTTGCACACACACAACATTGAGGTGCATAGCAATTAATGATATGTGTAGTACTGTGGCCACTGTAACTGGATGTGGTATAGTACCATGTGACATCATCATGCAGCATTATGTGGTTACTCAAGGCTACTAATGTGTGCCAGACTGGCACATAGCATGATGTACCTGAACTGCAGTACCATGGCTACATTCACCATTTCACGGGCTGTTGTTACATGGGTTTGTAAGGTGCACAGTAGGGGGCATTACCTAAGATGAATGTGTTATGTGTTGAAGAGTGTTGCACAGCCACATGAGAGGACTCTACCCCTTAGGTATGTTATGTGTGTTGTGTGGATGACATTTGGGATACTGAAGTGTGACCTTACAGCGTGTGTATGAATACGCCATGTGTAGCATGTTAACATGTACTGCGTATGACACAGTTGTGTGTGTTGTGTGCATGTGTATCGACTGTGCATATCAAATGTCCACTACAGTGTTACCACAATTGTGTGGGATGCTCTGTGTATTACATGTGTTTGAGTCAGATACTCATGTTACAGAGATGTGCATAGTCTCACAGCAAACATGCACAGCATGCATTATGCGCTGGTGTGTGACGTGTACATGGCCTACACCTCACCTATGACATGCACATTTATTTAGCAATAAGAAATGTAGAACACACTCACCAGCATGGGTCTGCTGCCTTGCTGTCACACCAGAGGGACCTACAAGGGTATGAGACATTTTGTCAGTGGCAACAACTGTGGTATTGCTACTGTGTGTTTGCAATCTTACAGTAGTACAACTGTTGACAGCCACAGGCCTGCATATTATATTCCAAAATATTATTATTGCACAACACTAGGCACCACATCTTGTAACTACACACTACACATCTCACAGAATCATGATCTACCAATAAAGGTAACAGTAATGTACAGCTATGCCATGTTACCTGCACGCTCCATGTCAACTTGCTGGGTGGCTCCGTTCTCCATGATGATGCATGTCAGTTGTTGTTGTTGCTGTTGTTGGCCAGGAGCCACCTGGCTCAGGAGCAGCTCCTCCACTCTGGTGAGGGGGGGATGGATGGCTACCCCACCGCCTGTGGCAAGCTGTTGTCTACGGATATTAGATGCATGCTGCCGGACATGTCTAATTAAATCACTGAAGTGATGGCGTACCTGCTCATATGTCCGGTTATGCATGCCTATGTCATTTACCCTATGGACAAGATCTTGCCACAGTGCAGTCCGCTCATGCTGGTCCTGGCTGGTTCTTGAGAACAGCATGGTGTAGTGCTGACCGATGGTGTCCGTTATCACTTCATCCTCTGCTGTGCTGTATGAGGGATTACAATGGTGGGCCATTATCCTGGAAGACAAAGAAACAATATGTGTGAGCAAGTCAAGTGGCACACTTAATATTCTAAAGTACGCATATCATTTAACTGTCATATATAGCAACCTGTTGGCTGTCAAAGGATACACACTTTCAATACCACATATCAGTGTTCAATCCACAACTGCCTGACAGTGCCTGGCACACTCCATATATCAAACTATGTTCTGCACAGCAACAAAGATAAACCAGTATGTAAGACTATACAACAGTATATAGCACACTGTATGCGACACAATGCACCACCTAGCCACAGGGGGTATTTATCATGCTAATGCATAATGTAACATGTAATCCATTGCAATGATTGTAGGGCCCAGTCACAGTATTACCAGCATACCACATTAGTCATTGATGGCAAACCCCTGCCTAACATATGTCCTCATTCGTCAATATGGGTGGCATACTGCTGTGCTACACTATACATGTTGCTAGATACACACCTATATCCTGTAACACACATATGACCGAGGCCATGGTACAGGCATACACACATCAGACATACATACCAGACACAAAGGTATGGCAACACACATGACCTTTACCTGTGTACCATACAGTACTGTGTGTCAGTAGTTACAAGACCTTATGCCTGAGGTATGTCATCTGGAAGACTATGGGGAACAAACAAAACAGTGGTTCCAGGGCATGCTATATATGACACCTTACTGTGCTGTTTAGGCGTACAGCTTCAGGTAGTACTACAGTTCATTCAGGGGTTGGATTCACCAGCAGTAACACTCAATAAGCATACATGTACTGCTGTAGCCTACAATGGGACACCCCAGTCGACACCAACACACTACGTCAGACCGTCTGGCATACTGCTTTTTGTGCCTAGCAATAGCATACACATCTTTTGCTGGGATCACAGCTAGGACACTACATACCATGACAGAAACAGTTTCCCACTTAGCTGTCACACATATACAGAACTCGGACACATTCACCAACACATTCACCATCACACTCAGTCAACCTCACAAAGCAATTATTGCAACAGGTACATGTGGGTGTGTATCGGTTCGTAGGTAGGTTATAGGCTATTGGCCCTAGGACCTATAGATGTCTAGCCATATGCTACCCTAGCCTTTGACACACGGGTGATTTAATTTCACGTGGCCCTGTCAAGCAGAGCCACAGAGGTGATTCCCGGGGTGTATTTCCTATCTCACACACAATCATCAGGTTTATATATGACGACTGCTAATTAGGAGCTTCATTTGCTATTGATAGGTGGTTTGTGCCAGGGTATGGGATGTCTCTGAGATAGGGATCTATCCATCCAGCATGTGCTGTTTATTGAGGTGACAAGCTTTATGTCCCTAGAGCGTGTAGCTCATAGGGATTGTGATCTGATTACGTGGAGCATGTCCAACAGCTCTGGGTTTCACATAGCTTTGCATGTTAGGCAGAGGTCACCTCTGGGTAGATGGTATGCGACACTCTAGCTGTAGTTTTTTGGGACGGTCTGCATAGGGCATCTATTTGAGGCCGGTATTACCCTTTGTGAGGTATGTCTGTGCCCTTTCCAGTTACTGTAGATGTCTTGTGAGGTACATACCACATGGGGCATTGTACTCTATAATGGGTTTTCTGTGTGTGGAGTAGAGGGGAACACTGACCTATACTTCCCTGGATGACACACCTTTTGTGATTATGTGTGCCACGTAGACAGGTTACACGACTAGTGTGGCACTGTGACAATCAAAGGGGAGACTACTGTCCACCCGTGTCCCATGGTCTATTATCACACCTTCAGTGTTAAGTAGACTACCACCTATGTGGTAGTTAATGGGTACTGAGTTTTTGCAAGGAGGGATGCCAATGCAGTGTCAACATTGAGCTTGAGTCCATGGCTTTGTCACCAGGCATCTGTTGTAGTAAATTTGACCCTGTCGCTCTCTCTCTCACTCTCTCTCTCTCTATATATATATATATATATATATATATATACACACATACATATGAACATCCATTGGTGTACATATTGATATACATATAGGCACATATACAGTCCACATTTCATGGTGGGAATATTGAGTATGGGAAGGTTGTGAGGTATGCAGTTATGTCATAATATTGCACAGTGTTGTGTGGAATGCATTGAAGGTGTTCTCAGCCCATGTAACTTTAGCAGGCCTCACTGGCTGCAACACTGCAAACCTGATGAATCATACCCACAGCATTCAACCACATGTCATATACCAGCACTGTATGATGTCTGTTTTGCCACACACTACAACCTATATAGGAATATGCACATAACAACCTTCAACAACATATATGTATCCACCTTTCACAAACAGTTGCAGTATGTCCCTTGCTCTATGCACATGTACAGATGCTAATATATTTGACACAGACAGATCTCTGCGTATGTGTGTGCCATACACACACAAAGACCACACTGTTGTAGGTCCATGTACCTCACGGCTGACCTGTTGTGCCTTGCTGCAACATGAACAGGTGTCACATGTGAGCACACAGTAATATTAGAGGGTGTATATATAGCTGCAAATGCTTAATTACCATAATAGCCTGGTACAGCTGTTGCCAGTGCTAAGCTACACGTTAATATGACTATCATGCATTTGTTACTCTGTCACATCCGTGGTTATATAGCTGTATGCACTACTCCCTCAAACAGACATTGTCCACACTACTGTACAGAACACAGATAACATGGTTCAGATATTTGACATTTAATGCTGAGCTACATATATCACAGGTATGTCCCACTGCATACAGCTACACACTGATATGTCCATGGCAGTAGTTATGCAGGGCATCTGTGCATAGATACGTACTGCTGCCACATGTTGATGTTTCAAAGTATGTAGAGTGGTCTTCAAATACATCTACTACATGCCAGTAAATATATATGTTACATACCTTTCCTTTGTATGCGTTCATATTTTTCACTTAGCTGCCTCTTTGGCTGAATGTAATAAATGTGTTTTATGTTTTCTTTTCTTTTTTTTATTAGTTTATATATATATATATTTTCCACTGGTGTGGGTGGGGGTGTGAGTCTCTCTCTCACTATCTCTGTCTCTGTGTGTCTCTCTCTCTCTCACTGTCTGCAGTGGGATGATTGCATGTGTGGCCAGCAGGTACAGCCTGCTTTTATAGGTATCTGCACATGTGCATGTGATGGCCTCTGCACCAGTTGGTGGCCACCATTTGGTAACTGCATGCAGCCTGCTGTGTGGTAATTGTAGTACTTACTGTCATAGCAACCCAATGCTATAAATTGCTATGTCAGGTAGGCATAGCCCTTTCAGCTTTCCAGAGTGGGGCACATGCTTGTTTGCTGTGGAGACCATTGTGTAAGTCAGAAGGTTGGTATAGTTCTTATATCTGAAGCTAGGGGTGTAGCCAGTGATATAATTGTTGTACTCAGACCTGAATGTTGCCACTTCCACTACACAGTTGTCAGTGTAGAATTGTACTCACCCCTACATATGCTAACACAAGATACATGGGAGTATGTAGTTTCTTTTCTACTTATACAATTTACTGCCATACAAAAGTAGTTATTGAGATGTATTCATTTGGCACATGAACTGTTTGTGAACTGCTATACTGTGAATATTTATTCACTCACTTTAGAACAGTTTGTGCTTTTTTTACTGTTGACATTGGCACAGGCTGCTCAAGAAAACTGTATAAATTCCTGTACTGAGTATGCCTACCTACATCCTTGGTAGATCCTGAACACACAGGTTTATTGTACATTTGGGTAGGGGTGCAGTAGGAAAGAGAGCATTATGTCTTAATGTGTGAACTTTATCTTTCTGAACTTAAAGGGGTGCTGTGTACCTGTTAGTTTACCAAGGTAAGTAGTCTGTCTGCGTAGCTCCCAACTGTGGACCTATCCAGATGGTAGCCCGAGGTTAGCCTGTTATTCTTTGTGCAGCACAACAGTCTTTTCAGCACTGGAACAATGGCATTGTCACAGTTGGTTGCTACCAGTACATGGCTACATCCCTTGGTATTTCAGTGTTGTACTCCTACATAAGGGTATGCTTCTGGAACTCCTTCCAAAGCTATTTGCACAGTGTGTAACAGTAGAATAGCTGACATGCCTGTGTGTTTCTGCCTCTGCCAGACCTCTCAAACACTCAGGTACATATTTGAGCAGACTCAGGGTAAAGTAGGTCGAAGTGAGGTACACCTTTACAATATTAGTAACATTAGGTTGAGACTTTGAGAGAACCAGAGCATATGGATTAATACACATTTCCTGAAGTACAAGTGGTGTCTAACTCTTACTTTTTGTCACAGTTGGGAAGTATGGCCTCTACCCTAGTCAGATATGCTAGTGTTTGTCCTGCTATAATACTGTGTGGGGGTTGTGAAGTGCTGCTGTAACATTATTTACTGCTAGAATGGCTGGTTCTCTTTTTAATGTCATGTAATGCAATTCCACAAGAACTGCTGATAAAGATCCACAGAACAGGATTTGTGTTATGGCATTCATATTTGGCCTTTACATTCACTCATTCTGATGCATGATATATTGGTTTCAGCACCAATTTGTTGTATGTTTACCATGGCTCAGTGGTACTTCACGCAGTCTAGTGTATACAAGGTCCAGGGTTCGCGACTGACAGAGGTATTTTATTTTGCTGCTGAGCAGAACAAGGTCCCTGACATACAGAGTTACTAAGGCACTTTTAAGCAGTTGTAAGCATGTTTGCGTGGGTTTGCATGATGCTTAGCTAAGTGCACACTCGCGCAAACATGCTAACTACTGCTTAAAGGTGCTTACTCCCGCTAACCCCCGCTCTCATTTCTTTGAAAGAAAAGAAAATGGGGAGATAGGAAAGTGTTGAAAAAAGGGGCACAAAGAGGGAAAGACAATAGGGAAAACAGCTCGGGATGTGCAGGATGGGTGTAGGGAAGGTCCATAGCTGCCGATTTCTTTAGCAGCAACAGCTGTGCATATACTAGTAATTTGAATGGAATTTTGAAACCTTCCACCCCTGAGAGAGGGAAAAGGACAACAAAATATGTTTTACTGCCAATTAAATTTCTGTTTGTGTCCAGCGGACATGTGTGTGAATTGGGCTGCTATGTATGGGGCGTAATTTTTTTTGGGTGCAGATTGCCCTTTTTTTTTTTCTGGTGAGAGTGGAATGTGGGGTAGGGGAAGTGGGTATATTTTGGGAGGTAGATTGGGGAGGTAAACAGACAAGACAAACAAGACGCATACAGGGGCAGAGCATGACACATGGGGTGGGTGAACACCATTGACGGGGAAGGGTGTTTGGAAATCGCAAGCCCAGTTAGGTAGGGGTTTGAATCCTGCACATGACACCTGTGTGTTTGTGTGTAATAACCTTGAAGAGAAGAAACCTTTTTGTAGAGTAGTAGAACACCTTACAAGTGGTATACTTATCTTTGTCAAGTCTGATGATGTCACCATCTTACAAATATACCTGTGGAAAAGAAACATCCCAGTAATGTGTATAGCACGCCGTGTTAATGTGTACTGCTCTAGTATCACAAAGTAGTAAGGTAGGGGTTTGAATCCTGCACATGTGCTCAATGTGTGTGGCACTGTTGGTCAATGTGTAGTGGGTTTTGCTTTTACTACTGTATGACATGTCAGTATGCATTGCACATGTGAGGTATCTGTGTGGCAAATACATATACGTGCATATAACCTCAATTATTGCATGTGTGTGAACCTTGCTGTCTCCAAGGACACAACTGTGCTGCTGCTTCCCAGACATAAGGTCACATCTGCATGCTTGTGACAACGCCAGCCACTGCAGTGATCCCTGGCCTAGGTCATCTGTGTCACACACACTCATTACGGTTACTATTGAATTGTGTGAGTGAGGGTTTATGGCCGAGGTATATGTTAGACCAGTTCTAACACAGCAAAGTCTGTCAATGATGGCTATTCATTATAGGTGTACAACAACCTTTGTGGATATGCATGCAAACCTCTTATTGCTTATGTGATCCACCGAGGTATTTCAAAATACCTTAAGAAATGTGATTATCAAAGGAGAGATGACGTAACACTTGGTTGCATGTACACATCGGTACCTGTTCATCATGTTGGTGGCTACTACCTATGTGGTACTGTGGGGATACTATGTTCTGTAAAGGTGGATGACGATGCTTAGTTTGTATAATAGCTTTACAGCATGGGTTTGACAACAGTTATCCATCTGTATGGTACCCTTGTGGAGGTTGTGTGTGTCATCTGGAGAATGCATTATAGGCCACAGTATGCATTACCAGATGTGGACGGACATATCCCTACTGTGATTGCTTGTACCTAAGAGAGCTATATGCCAGGCAGGCATGGTTTCAGTGATGGGTGCAGGTGAAAACCACTGGTTACTGGCATAGTATAGTACCTGAAGGATGCAAATTTTGCTGTGTGTCCTACAGCTGTGTGTCAGTCTTGAAGACATCATCTAACAATTGGTTATGGTCAGGCTGTTGAAGTTATGTATACTACCAGAATGCAGAACAATGACAGATAGTAACAGTATCACCCACAGCACAGTGTCAAACCATGTCATACACACATGTGTAGTCAGGTTCCGAAATGTGTGTAGTACAATAAATACTGGCCACCAATAAAAACTATGTAGTGTTACATTGTAATACAGGGCATGTCACCCTGCCCATGTGTCCACTATGCACGTACATGCAGCCAGTGCGCCTCCACCATGTTCACAGATGTACACCTGCAAATCTGTGCTACACATATCCCAGACATACTATCCACTCTCTAACACATGCTGCCAATACTACACACATTAGCCAAGTGGCACGTGGGCGGACAATACACTATTTTAACTAACACTGGTGTATACAATACTACAATGACAATCATAGCTTTAATGCATCATGCCTGCTCAGCTACACCTTCAAGCATATCATTACACTCTACTGCTGACAACATGGTAACATTGCTGTACTGCCATAAAGTCACCCTGTGCATCAGCACCATAGTAGCCTGTTCCTGCATCAATGTTACAGATGACAGGAGGTGGCACAGGTTTCATCATATGCCCAGGGTGTGTTGGTTTGCCAGAGGCCTACAGTGAGCCATCCAATCGACATGTATATGTGTGTGTGTGTGTGTGTGTGTGTGTGTGTGTGTGTGTGTGTGTGTGTGTGTGTGTGAGGGGCAAGAGTACTACTATGGACCAATGTTGATGTAATGTGTGTGGGTATGTGTAAGCCTAGGTGTCTGGTTCCTGTGCGTGTGTGTCTGCATGCACACAGTTCCACCATGTGGCTGCCATATACGGGTATTTGTGGGACAGCCACAGACTGTACCTGCCAGGCTTTACAAATCACCATCTCTGGCCATGGATATGGTACCTGTGCCTGGCAGGGGTACTACTGACACTATCAGGTACTAAGCCAGACTGGGTACTATCCCCAGAGGTAGATGGATGTACACTGGACCTAGGTCCCTGCTGGGACTGTCCAGAGCCACGTGCACGTGGTCTTCTAGGACGTTCTATCGACAGCCCACCCCCAACATTGCTGGGGCTGATACTGGCACTACTGGAGTGGCTGTGACTTGAGGGACATCCGTGGTGACTGCCAGCTGCTGATGCTGCTGGCATACATCCACTTCAATGACTCAACCGTCCCGCACTGTCCTGACACATGGACATGACATTGCGGAGGACATTTAATGTCTCTCCCCAACATCTATCTGTGACCTCAGTGTAATGACAGATGGCACCTGCTAGGTCATGGGTACTATCAATTACGGCAGTGTTATGTGCCCTCTGTGCCCTTATTCCCTGTCTGGTGTACTGTTCCATATGTGCCTGTGCCTCCATGACAACATGGAACATGCATGACATTGTCAGACCTGTGGCACATCTGCCAATGGCATGATGAGCAGCAGTGATCCGGCGAGAACCACTGGACATCTGCCTATGTGGTACCCTTCCAGATATCTGGGTATGGCTGCTGTGTTGGGATGCATGTGCCATGGATACCACACTGTCCTGGCCAATGCTGACTGTATGCTGTCCCTCAGCTAAGGGCATTGGTGATGGATGTATTGGCAGTATGACTGTCTGCATGGATGGGGTGGACACTTGTGTACTGTCGATTGGCGGCCCAACGACAGACCCTGGCAAACATGCCTGTGCTTCAACACACCTATCATCATCATCACTATTTTGCTCAGTGACATTGGTTTCCCCTATGCATTGAACCAGCTCAAAGTCAGTACCTGTGAGAGGAAGACAGTAAACACACTTTACGACCTGTACATGATGTCGGCACACATGAACACATGCACACATGAACACATGAACACATGCACACATGAACACATGGACACATGTACACATGCACACATGAACACATGCACACATGCACACATGAACACATGCACACATGCACACATGAACACATACACACATGAACACATGCCCACATGAACACATGCACAAATGCACACATGCACACATGCACACATGAACACATGCACACACTCACACATGCACACATGAACACATGCACATGCACACATGAACACATGCACACATGCACACAAATGCACTCCTCACTAAAACAGACACACACACACACACATACACACACACACCACCAGCAATCCAGAACTTACTCAATAGCGGGTGATGTTGGGGTACAGTATCACAAGGCAAACAGTTATATCGCATGTGTCAGCATGCAGGACGTGTGTTGCTCAACAGCATGCAGTTCGAGTGTAGACAGCCCTTGCTAATAACAGTATGAATGGCTTTGATGCATGTGTGTTGTTGTTTACTGATCGGCCTCACCCTGGAATGCAATGTGTGCATGGACACAACATTGCTGTGCAAGTCTTAAAAGCTCTGCAATGTCTTGTGCACCATCACTTACAGGTGTACATACCATGGCTGGATGTGTATCTGTGTGTCACATAGATATCCATTTCTGATTAGTGCGTCTGTGTCTTTAGTAGATGATTGTGGACAGGTTTAGCACATGCATGCTATGTATACACACAGGATGAGTGCTGCATGTATACCTGATGGAATACCATTGCTCAACATAGCCATTGTACAGTGGTTATGGTGAGTGTAGGACATATTGTGGACATGCCAGTGCCAGCCATGACATGGCATGCTACAACATGACTGCAATGTTAAACTTCACACATACACAGTGTGTGTGTGTGTGAACTATACACTCAATAGCATTACATGACATATATGTGTCACTTTGTACAAATGGTGATTGCTATGTACAATGTGTATCGGTGCACATGTTTGCACACACACAACATTGAGGTGCATAGCAGTTAATGCTATGTGTGGTACTGTGGTCACTGTAACTGGATGGGGTGTAGTACTATGAGCCATCATCATGCAGCATCATGTGGTCACTCAAGGCTACTAATGTGGGACAGACCGGCACATACCATGCTGTACCGGAATTGCAGTACCATGGCTACAGTCACCATTTCACAGCCACTTGTTACATGGGTTTGTAATGTGCCCAATAGGGAGCATTGCCTAACATGAATGTGTTGCGTGTTGGAGAGTGTCGCACTGCCCCAAGATAGGCCTCTACCCCTCAGGTATATTATGTGTGCTGTGTGGATGACATTTGGGATACTGGATTGTGACCTTACAGCGTGTGTCTGAATATGCCATGTGTAGCATATTAACATGTACTGTGTATGATGGAGTTGTGTATGTCGTGTGCATGTGTATCGACTGCCTGTCCAATGTCCACTATAGTGTAGCCACAATTGTTTGGGATGTTCTGTGTATTGCATGTGTTTGAGGCAGCCACTCATGTTACTGAGATGGGCATAGTCTCACAGCAAACATGCACAGCATGTATTATGAGTAGGTGTGTTACATGTGTACATGGCCTACATCTCACCTATGACACGCACATTTTATTAACAATATTAAATGTAGAACACACTCACCAGCATGGGTCTGCTGCCTTGCTGTCCCACCAGAGGGACCTACAAGGATATGAAACAGTTTGTCAGTGGCAACAACTGTGGCATTGCTACTGTAGCTTTGCAATCTTACAGTAACACAATGGTTGACGGTCACAGGCCTACAAATCATGTTCCAAATTATCAGTATTGAACAACACCAGGCTCCAAATCTTCTAACTACACAGTACACATCTCACATATGCATGATCTAACAATAGAGGTAACAGTAATCTACAGATATGCCAACTTACCTGCATGCTCCATGTGAACTTGCTGGGGGGCTCCGGCCTCCATGATGATGCATGTATGCTGTTGTTGTTGTTGTTGGCTGGGAGCCCCCAGGCTCAGGAGCAGCTCCTCCACTCTGGTGAGGGGGGATGGGTGGCAACCCCACCACCTGTGGCAAGCTGTTGCCTATGGACATCAGACGCATGCTGCCGGACATGTCTAAGTATATCACTGCAGGGATGTCGTACCTGCTCATAAGTCCAGTTATGCATGCCTATGTAATTTATCCTATGCACAACATCTTGCCACAGCGCAGTCCGCTCATGCTGGTCCTGGCTGGTTCTTGAAAATAGCAGGTTGTACTGTTCAATGAGACAGTTAGTTAGTATCTCATCCTCTGCATGGCTGTATGCAGGATTGCGATGGTGGGACATGGCCCTGAAAGACAAGAAACAATGTGTGTGTGCAAGTCATGTGGCACACTTAACATTCTACAGTACAGATTTCACTGAACTGCCATAAATAGCAAACTATTGTCTGTCAGAGGATACACACTTTCAATACCACATATCAGTGCTCAACCCACAACTGCCTGACACTACCTGACACGCTCTATATATTAAAACATTTTCTGCACAGCAACAAATATAAACCACTATGTAAGACTATGCAACAGGACATGGCACACTGTATGTGACACAATGCACCACCTAGCTACAGTAGGTATATATCCAGCTAATGCACAACAAAATATGTAATCCATTGCAATGATTGTAAAGTCCAGTTACAGTATTACCAGTATACCATACTAGTTGATGGAAAACCCCTGCCTACAATATGTGCGCATTCGTGAATATAGGAGGCATACTGCTGTACTAGACTATACATGTTGCTAGATTCCCACTTATATCCTGTAACACACATATGACCAGGGCATGTTACAGGCATACTCACACACACATCAGACATACATACAGGACACAGAGGTATGGCAACCCAGATGAGCTTTACGTGTGTACCATACAGTACTGTGTGTCAGTACTTACAAACCCTTATGCCTGAGGTATGTAATCTGTGAGGACTACAGGGAACACACAAAACAGTGTTTCCAAGCAATGTGGACATACACCATACTGTGCTGTTTAGGCCTACAGCTTCAGGTAGTACTACAGTTCATACAGGGGTTTGATTCACCAGCAGTACCAATCAATGAGCATACATGTACTGCTTTATCCTCCAATGGCACACCCCAGTTAATACAAAGGGACTACATTGGACCATATGCCATACTGCTTTTTCTGGCTAGCAATAGCATACACATCTTTTGCTGGGATCAGAACTAGGACACATAATACCATGACAGAAACAATTTCTCACTAAGCTATCCCACATATACACAACTGTGACACATTCACCAACACATTCACCATCACACTCAGTCAACCTCACATAGCAATTATTGCAACAAGTACATGTGGATGTGTATTGGTTCATAGGTAGGTTATAGGCTTTTGGCCCTAGGGCCTATAGAAGCCTAGCCAGACGGTACCCTGGCCTTTGACACCCAAGTAATTTAGTTCCATGTGTCCCTGTCAAGCACATCCAATCATCAAGACTATTCATGACGGGTGCTACTGAGGAGCTTTGTTTGCTATTGCTAGGTAGTTTGTTCCACAGTATGGGATGTCTCTGAGATAGGAATCTATCCCTCTAGCATGTTCTGTCTATTGTGGTGACAAGGTTTAAGTCACTAGAGTGTGTAGCTCGTAGGGATAGTGATCTGTTTACGTGGAGCATGTCCAACAGCTCTGAGTTCGACATAGCTTTGTATATTAGGCAGGGGCCACCTCTGGGTTGCCGGTATGCAACACAGTGTAGCTGTAGTTTGGTGAGACGGTATGCATAGAGCAACTGTTTGAGGACAGTATTACTCTTTGTGAGATATGTCTGTGGCCTTTCCAGTTGCTGTAGATGTCTTGTGAGGTACATACCAGAAGGGGCATTGTACTCTATAAAGGGGTTTTGTGAGTGATGAGTAGAGGGGAATACTGACCTCTTTTTCCCCTGGATGACACAGCTTTTGTGATGAGGTGTGCCATGTAGACAGATTACATGACTAGTGTGGCACTGTGAATATCAAGGGTGAGACTACTGTCCACTTGTATCCTATGGTCTCTTATCACACTGTCGGTGTTAAGTTGACTACCACCTATGTGGTAGCTCATGGGTACAGAGTTTTTAGCAAAAGGGATGCAAATGTATTTCAGACATTGAGCTTGAGACCATGGCTTTGTCACCAGGCATCTGTCACAGTAAATGTGACTCTGTCTCTCCCTGCCTCTATATACATATATATATATATATATATATATATATATATATATATATACATATATATAGTTATATATAGTTATATATAGTTTTATATACAGTCCACCTTTCATGGTGGGAATATCAATTATGCAAAGTATGGGAGGTATACCGTTATGTAATGATATTGCACAGTCTTTTGCGAAATGCATTGAAGGTGTTCTCAGCCCATGTGGCTTTAGCAGGTCTCACTGGCTGCGACACTGCAAACCTAACAAATCACACCCACAGCGTTTAACCACCACATGTCATATACCAGCAAACAGCCATTCTCCACACTACTGTACAGAACACAGATGACATGGTTCAGATGTTTCACATTTAATGCTGAGCTACATATATCACAGTTATGTCCCACTGCACACAGCTACACACCGATTTGTCCATGGCTGTAGTTATGCAGGGCATCTGTGCATAGATACATACTGCTGCCACATATTGATGTTTCAAAGTATGTAAAGGAGTCTTCAAATACTGAAGGAACTCAAAGAGTGTAAAACAACTAGTAAACAAAAAGCCACTAAGGTAGCATAACAGGTAACCTCACAAAAACTTTATTAATCCACAATTTGATGAATGAAGAAATAAAAAAACAGCAACTTGAACTGACTGAGTACTTTCACCCTCATGGGCATCTTCAGAGTCAGTTAACTTCAGTAAAAACAACTTTTAAATACAACTATTAATTAGTGCTTGATTAATCAATGATGAAAAAGCAGGAGGGTAGTTAAATTAAACAATTATCCCCTAAAGTTCCTGTTCACCAAATCTTCAGTCCTGCTCAACAATACCTTGTTTGCTAGAATCTCAAGTAAATAACAGCTACCCAGAATAAATAAATAAACCAAAATAAAACATCATAAAAACAGTGTGTGCAGTAATAAACATTCCATATAAAACAAAAAACATATCTATTAAAATATTTAAATTTACATAGTTATATATTATATACAAGCTGCCTTGTATCTTAAAATACATGCTAGGGATAGTGCATCATTGATACCCGGAGCATTGCTGGCATCAAGTCTCAGTTGCCAAAGACATTCCCTTATTTCCAACATGGTTTTAAAGTCCCCCCCAAAATCCTTTGTATATAGCCTGTCAATAACAAAAAAAATAAACTTTTTAAAGTTTGAACAATGATTCGTGTGTACATACAATGAATTAGTGATTTTCTTGTTTTTTATGTCCCTGTAATGTTCTAATATTCTTTGTCTCAACTTCCTGGTAGTCATACCTATATAGAACGCTAGGCAAGATAAACAATTGGCAGCATAAATGACCATACTTGTGTTACAGTTGCAGTAACCAGGGCTCTTCAAAGTTCTCTTAAAACTACCTAGACAAACATAGGGACCATCATTAATAAATTTACAGGCCTTGCAATTGCCACATTTGGCCATAGTAGCTGGTCTTTGTCCAAAGGATCTAGGGGTCTTCTCTAGTAGGTCTTTTAAATTTGAACCTCTACTATTAATAAAAGTGGGACATTTACCAAGTATGTTGTGTAAGTCTGCAGGGATGAGGCTTTCCCAAGCACCGTAAATAACATCTTTAACTTCAGGTGCTAACCTATTGTGTTGTAATACCATTCCTGTTGGCGTATTGTTTCTATTAGGCACATCTTTATGGTTGGCGACTTTGTCACATAACCTGTGTGTGTCATGCAAAATTGGAACAAAGTCAGTAGACCTTCTTCTAAATATTTCATGTTGAAGCGACAAAAGTATATCAATGGGATAACCTCTTTGGACAAATAAGTCCTTCAATATGTCCAGTTCAACTGTAAAGACATCATCCTCACTAATAATACGAGACAACCTGATCATTTGGCCCTTAACAACATTTATCTTAACATAGGCAGGGTGACAACTACTATAATGTAGAAATGAATTACTGTAAGTTTTCTTTCTGTATAATCTTGATTCTATTTTACCATGTTTAATATATAATTGTAAATCCAGATAATCAATACTCATCTTGCCAACCTTGTGTGTAAATTTTAAGAATGTAGTTGTGTTGTTCAAATATAAAATAAATTCTTCCAGTTCGTCAAGTGTGCCCTTCCAAAAAAGCAAAATATCATCCAAAAATCTAAAATAGATAGGCATCTTAGCCTTATAATCAGATGTCAACACAAACTGGTCTTCCCATTCTGCTAAAACGAGGTTGGCATAAATGGGTGCACATTTAGCACCCATAGCCACCCCTGTGGACTGTCTGTAATACTCATCCTCAAAACCTACAAAATTGTTCTCCAGTACCATTTGCAACAAATCCACCAATAGGTCCTTCTTGGTCCGGTGCAAGTTGGTATGTTTGTCCAAGCTCTTTCTAAACCAGTCGAGCCCACAATCATGGGGAATCACTGAAAATAAATTGATAACATCAATAGTGACCAACAAAAAATCCCCCAGATCATCATGAGACAAAATTCTGAGGCAGTCCAAACAGTGCCACAAATCTTTTAAGATATGTGGCAACCTTTCCAGGATGTCCTTGGTCATAATGTCTATGTAGGAAGCTAGAGGTTCAGTTTTTGATTGTCTGGCTGCAACTATGGGTCTAAAAGGTGGGTTAACTAAATTTTTATGAATTTTGGGTATGCCAAAAATGGTGGGCATGACCGGGTGTTCTACCGATAAATATTTATATTCCTCAGCATCTAATATACCTTCACATAGCAACTCATAAAGCATCCAGTCTATTTTGGTGTACGCCTTCTGGACATCAAATTTAGAAGCTAACTCATATGTGTCGGAATCATTTAGAATGTTCTGCATCTGCGTTAAATAACCAGTGTTGGTCATAATAACCACTCCTCCACCTTTGTCCGGTTTCATAACCCTATAGTCCTTGTTAACAGAAAGTTCCTTTAAGCAAAATAATTCTGCAGATGTTATGTTGTTGTCACATGTTATCTGTCTATTGTCAAGAAGTCGCCTAATTTGTGTTGTACATAAACGCTCAAAAGCCAACACAGCAGGATGGTGTGGGGGTATAAATGTGCTACTTCTTCTAATTGTAAATAATTGAGCTTCACTGTCAACCCTGTGTTTAGTACTAAAAAATACTTTTAAATTCAGTTTTCTGGTAAAGAGCTTTAAATTAATAAGAATCTTACTGATGTCATATTTGAAATCAGGGACAAAAGAAAAACCTTTTTTCAATAAGCTAAGATGACTGTCTAAAATCTTCAAACTAGAAAAATTGTAAACAAAAAAGGAGTTGTCACCTAAAATAGTAGGACCCCCCTTAGTAATGTTAGCCAAAGGAGAATTTAACATACTGGTGGGAGAATGTTGACATAAATCAGTAGATGAATCAAAACAAGATACAGGAGAATCATTAGGTAAGAAAATACTGGGAGTGTTATCAGTGCTGTCGTTCATTTGTTGCGCCAGTTGTTGGTGTTGTGGAAGATGGGGTTCAAGTTCGAGTTGTTCCTCCTCTGTCGCCCATCCCTCCAATTGTTCCCTGTGTACCGTCCTGGTCCCTGAGGTGGTCTCTGAACCTCCTGATCTTGTGGGTTGTCTCGGTTCCTCAATCTGTCTGACCGTCTTAACAGAGGTTGGTTTTCTAAAAACACCTCCTCTTCCTCCTCTATCCCAAAATGTATCTCATTGGTTACCCCCTCCTCCTCAGTTAACATTGTATTTCTCCTTATGTCCCCATCTTGTTGGACATCCCTAGTCGTATTGGGTAAGGGGTAAGCTTTTTTCTCTTTATATTCAGTAGTATCCCTTAACAGCTTCTTTTGTTTTCTTTCCATACTTGTTTTAACATATCTGTCAAGTTCAGTTGTAATTCTATCTAATCTACCTTTGTTACCTTCAAAAAGCAAGTCATTGGTAATACTCTGCTTGAGAATAAGTAGCTCATTTTTTAAAACACTTAATCTGTTGTTATTGTCTCTAATGATAATTCTCATTAAATCCATCCCAGTTCTATCAAAAAGTTCCAACATATTTTTGTATGCCTCAGTGTTTGCCTCAATTCCCATAGGGATCCTATATACTCTCAGACCTTTGGGTACCTGGTTAAGTTCTAGTGAATGCTCTAAAAAAACATTGTCCATCTGAAGCAATTTGTATTTTTTAGCTAGCTTTTCAAATTTAAATACCTGTGAGTTGAATGTCCCGAGATTTTCTGATCTAAAAGAGTCACCTAATACAGGGGGCACCAAGAAGATCTCCATGTCAAACATTGGTCCTGTAGGAATGTTGTTAGTAACAACTCTTCCTCTACTGTTGTTATTCTCTCCCTGATGGGTATTGTTCCTTTCCCCTCTAAGTGTCTCCGTATTCACTTGTCTATCAGCATTGGACACTGGTGGTGTATGCATAGTAAACAGTTCCACCTGTGTGTCTGTTAAACTAACATCTTGAATATTATGTTCTGCAGTCTTGTTTGCCTGCAGTAATGTGATAATCTATCTAGAAATTTCCATATATTAGATCATTAAGTGTTCCATCATAAATAAAAAAATATATATATCTATAGGAAAAAAATATAAAAAATATGTAAAAAAAATGAACTTTTCCTGTCCACTTTTAAATGTTTAACCTCAGATCTAAATGGGTAATAGTGGTAAAAATAAACACCCTATTGGTTCAATCCACAAGAACCAATAGTATTAATAAAATAAAGTAGAAAATAAAATAAAATAAAAATCAGAAAATAATAATAATAATGAAAAATAATAATATTGAATTTGTATTGTCAGGGTGTAACAAATTCTATCTCAAAAATCTCAAAGCAAGTGTGTTGTTAACAAGTACACTAGTCCAAATCACAAATCCACTAATCTGTTATTTATATGAAGACATGACAAAACTGTAATAATGATGAAACTGCTCTATGAAAATTATAAGTTAATGTAGTCAAAAGCAATACCAAGTAACCCCTTGTAAAAAATGTAATAAAATCCACACCATTCAGTATGTCAAGTTTACAAATGAATAAACCTTATCCAAAAATCATAGAAAAGTTGTTGTTCATCAATTCTGTTCAATTATTTAAAATAAACATAAAAAAAAAAACAGTTCACAAATCAAGCAAATTAAAACAATGTTAAAATCATATTATTATAACCCCCTGAGTTAACTCAGCAATTGTATTATCAAAATACAGTGTAGTCAAAATTGGAAGCTACTTTGCTTCGAAATAGTGTGAATCAAAATACAAAAAAATAAATACAGAAATCAGTCCAGTAAAGTGCGTTCTCTTTGAAAATTGCAATGCTAAAGACAAGAGTGTTGCAAACCTTAGTAACGGGTGGTAAAAGTTATACAAAATCAGTTCCCTGAGTCTTCAAATACATCTACTACATGCCAGTAAATACATATCTGTTACATACCTTTCCTTTGTATGTGTTTGTAGTTTTCACTTTGCTGTATCTTTGGCTTTATTTTAGCTTTTTATTGTTTTTATTTTTTTATTTATTTTTTTTCCACTGGTGTGGGTGGGGGTGTGCGTCTCTCTCTCTCTCTCTCTCTCTCTCTGTCTCTCTGTCTCAGCATCTGCAATGGGATGATTGCATGTGTGGACAGCAGGTACAGCCTGCTTTTATAGGTATCTGCACATATGCATGTGATGGCCTCTGCACCAATTGGTGGCCACCATTTGGTAATTGCATGCAGCCTGCTGTGTGGTAATTGCAGTACTCACTGTCATAACAACCCAATGCTATAAATTCCTATGTCAGGTAGGCATAGCCCTTTCAGCTTTCCAAAGTGGGGCCCATTCTTGTTTGCTGTGGACACCGTTGTGTAAGTCAGAAAGTTGGTATACTTCTTATATGTGAAGCTAGGGGTGTAGCCAGAGATTTAAATGTTGTACTCAGACCTGAATGTTGCCACTTCCACTACACAGTTGTCAGTGTAGATTTGTAATCACCCCTACAAATACTAACGCAAGATACATGGGTGTATGTAGTTTCTTTTCTACTTATACAATTAACTGCCATGCAAAAGTAGTTATTGAGATGTATTCATTTGGCACATGAACTGTTTGTGAACTGCTATACTGTGAATATTAATTTACCCACTTTTGAACAGTTTCTGCTTTTTTAGTGTTGACATTAGCATAGGCTGCTCAAGAAAACTGGACAAATTTCAGTACTGAACATGCCTACCTACATCCTTGGTAGACCCTGAACACACAAGTTTATTGTACATTTGGGAAGGGGTGCAGAAGGACAGAGAGCATTATGTAGTAATGTGTGAACTTTATCTTGCTGGACTTAAAGGGTTGCTGTGCACCTGTTAGTTTACCAAGACAAGTAGTCTGTCTGCGTAGCTCCCAAATGTGGACCTATCCAGATGGTAGCCAGAGGTTAGCCTGTTATTCTTTGTCTGTGCACCACACCGGTCTTTTCAGCACTGGAACAATAGCATTGTCACAGTTGGTTGCTACCAGTACATGGCTACATCCCTTGGTATTACACTGTTGTACTCCTACATAAGGGTATGCTTCTGGAACTCCTTCCAAAGCTATTTGCACAGTGGGTAACAGCAGAATAGCTGATATGCCTGTGTGTTTCTGCCTCTGCCAGGCCTCTCAATCACTCAGGTACATATTTGAACAGACTCAGGGAACAGTAGGTAGAAGTGAGGTACACCTTTACAATATTAGAGACATTACGTTGGGACTTTGAGATAACCTGAGCATATGGATTAATACACATTTCCTGAAGTACAAGTGGTGTCCAACTCTTACTTATTATCATTATTCATTACATGTAATTCACCACCTTTCTGCCCAACGTGTCCAACTCTTACTTATTATCATTATTCATTAAGTGTAATTCACCACCTTTCTGCCCAACGTGTCCAACTCTTACTTATTATCATTATTCATCAAGTGTAATTCACCACCTTTCTGCCCAATGTGTCCAACTCTTACTTATTATCATTATTCATTAAGTGTAATTCACCACCTTTCTGTCTAACGTCAGTAGCTTTCAGAGGGATTCAGAGTGACACAGCTAAAACCTGTCTCAAAATCAGGGACATGCCTGAAATGTAGTCACAGTTGCAAAGTATGGCCTCTGCCCTAATCAGATATGCTAGTGTTTGTCCTATGATACTGTGTGGGGGTTGTAAAGTGCTGCTGTAACATTATGTCCTGCTAGTATGGTTGGTTCTCTTTTCACAGTCATGTAATGCAATTCCACAAGAACTGCTAGTAAGGCTCCACAGAACAGGATTAGTGTTATGGCATTCCTATTTGTCCTTTACATGCACTCATTCTGATGCATGATATATTGACTGCAGCACTAATTTGTTGTATGTTTACCATGGCTCAGTGGTACTTCATGCAGTCTAGTGTGTACAAGCTCTGGGGTTTAAGACTGACAGAGGTATTTTATTTTGCTGCTGAGCAGAACAAGAGCCCTGACATACAGAGTGACTAAGGCACTTTTAAGTAGTTGTAAGCGGGTTTGTGCAGGTTTGCGCAATGCTTAGCAATACTTAGCTAAGCGCACACAAGAGCACTCTCGTGCAAACCCGCTGACTACTGCTTAAAAGTGCTTAGTCCCGCTAACCCCCGCACTCATTTCTATGAAAGAAAAGAAAATGGGGAGATAGGAAAGTGGTCAAAAAGGGGCACAAAGAGGGAAAGACAGTAGGGAAAACAGCTCAGGATGTGCAGGACGGGTGTAGGGAAGGTCCATAGCTGCCCATTTCTTTAACAGCAACAGCTGTGCATATACTAATAATTTGGATGGAAATTTGAAACCTTCCATCCCTGAGAGAGGGGTGAGGACAATGAAGTATGTTGTACTGCCAATTAAATTTCAGTTTATGTGTCCAGCGGACATATGTGCAAAATGGGCAGCTATGTATGGGGCGTAATTTTTTTGTGGGAGCAGATTGCCCTTTTTTTTTTCAGGTGAGAGTGGAATGTGAGGTAGGGGAAGTACGTATATTTGGGGAGGCAGGTTGGGGAGGTAAACAGACAAGACAAACAAGATGCATACAGGGGCGGAATATGACACATGGGGTGGGTGAACACCATTGACGGGGAAGGGTGTTTGGAAACCGCAAGCCCATGAGCCCACAGATGGCAACAGTGGAACTGAGTTCCCCACCCACGGGCAGTCACCACTGCACCTTCACAGCCCAGTGGGTGGCTGTGCTGGGGGCTGCGTAGGAGCGGCAGACTCACCCGTGAGTTGCACCACTCTTACCTCGAGCTGGTTTAGAGGATCAGCGACTGAACGCTTGATCTCCCTACACACCACAGCCTGGACCATTCGAAGGGTGATAGGTGGCCCTCCTCCGGCTACACTTGCATGGGGAGGATAAGCCCCATCCCCTGCAGCGCTTCCACCTGAAGGCAGCACAGGACCAATGGAGGAGGAGGTCCCGGGCTGGGCACCGGACCTGTTGGTGCCAGGTGCCATCGTCAGCTGAGGTGGGACAGGTGGGTCCGCTGGGCCCGGCCTTCCCATACGTTCTATGTTTAGGAGGATTTAATGACAATATGGGTTAGTAATAGCCAACAGCATTCCAATTTAGTTGTAACAGCATAAAGTAGTATTCCCATTAACCCAACACACCAGCATTCCAACAGTTGAACAGAAAGCATACCACATGCATATATAGAACAACAGTGGATATTCCAACAGCATGCAGGATTGATTGTTGGCAACAGGTCACCAAGATTGTGGTATGTGAACAGGGCACATGCATCAAAGTAAATGCAGATATTTATCAAACAATAGGACATGTGTCCCAACAAATGTTATGAGATTAGACATACCCATTGAGGTGTGGAATTGCATTGTTTATGCACATACAGTAGGGTGGAAAAAGATACCTCCATTAACAACTTATATATACTTGTAGTTTACACTACATTCCTATTGACTGCAGTTATATATCCCCTACATGTATTATTAGACTGGGCAATGTCTGTTAAATTGTAAAATGGGTTTTGCTAGTTCTTGATATACCTGACCTGTATCTGACATACAAACTGTCCTGGATGCAGATGTTACTGCTACATATTTATATATTTCATTTATATTTATATATCTACATGTCTGTATTTGTTCAGGTGACATTATCAGGTATATGTTGACAGCCCCCTACATTTCTAGCAACACACTGACATTTCTGGGGAACACAATAACAAGCTACTCATGTGCCAGATTAACCTGTACAACAGTACTATTTCTATAATGCAAGGGTACAACAACATATTGAAGAAAGTGACACGGACACACTCCAGGACTTATACCTTTATTAATTACATTACACACTTTTCTAGTGGCTGTCTCATTTATTTGATATATCAGTGCATGCAGAGGTCTTTTATTCAAGACATATTATACCTTTATTAATGGGTTACAACAACTTTTCATACTGTCTCACTTATTTTATATAACAGTACATGCAGAGAAGTTATTCAACACTCATTATACCTTTATTAATGGATTACAACACTCTTTTTCAGGCTCTCTCACTTCTTTTATATGACAACACATGCAGAATAATTACTAACCTGCCTGGTGGCGCAGCCTTAGCAGCCTATCTGCATAGGCTTGCTGATTCGCAGCACGAACACCTGCAGCTGTGAAGTAAATGAAGGGATATTGAGACATATCTATCCATAACATGGACTACTATAGCAATTCTTACATGCTTCATTCTATAGCTATATACTCAGTAGTGGGGCATTTTCCATTTGACGGGCCTCCTGTATCCACTGGCTCAGTCGGTCCTCCTTGCGTCTCTTCAGGTCTGAGAAGTGGTGTCTGACCTGCTCACCAGTCCGAGGGACACCTGTGGCACTGGTGAGATCATGTGCTAGATGTTCCAGGCTTCCGCTTTGTACTCAGTGCCCTGAAACTGGCCCTGCAGGAGTCTTGCATCATGATGATGGACGAGGAGCCAAACCATTACTTTTGACTCCTCAATGCCCCACCATTGCACTCAAAAACGAGAGCCCTCTCCAACACCAGCCATACTGTCTGCAGATGGGAGCTACAACAAGTTATGGCAATTATTCCCGCCTATGGAGCTTAAATATGCCTCATTTCCCGCACTTATTTGTGATTGGCCGGTTTTGAAAATTCTCAGCTAAAAGCACACCTGCTTAGCAATGGGTAAACGTCCATTGATATATATGAGTGTGTTGGAAATGCATCCATATTTAAAGCTGTCATGGCTTAGTGGTTTAGTACTGTGATTATGGTGCACAGTATCCCTGGTTCGAGGCCTGCCATAGCTTTTTATTTTACAACTGGCCAGACCGGCTTGGAGGTGTGGCTGCGTTTAGCTGACTTTGTTCAACTTTGCCCAATGTTGCTCGACGTTGCTCTATGTTGCTCTACGCTGCCCGACGTTGCCCAACGTTGTGCTAGTTAGCGAAGTGCGCAGCTCCTAGCAAACATGTTTTGTTTGCACTAGTTGGCGCGATGAAAAGCTCCACGCAAAAATATTACGCTAGTTATGGCAGTGCTCAGCTATGAGCAATTATGCTTAACTGTGCTTAATACTAGTAAACTTTGCTTAGTAGTGCTTCACATTGCTTAAGATATGTTACTTATGCATTTATCAGTATGCATGACCATTCCACATTCTTATATATATATTAAATATTGTTCACTAACACATAGGCCATTTCAATGCATTTTACTGAGATTTAAAAGGTAAATGTCTGGAATTCTATTTATGCACACATTTCCGACAGAAAATAGGTAGGGGAGTGGCGGGACTCGAACCAGGAATGCCTCCTCTTTGTGCGAGGGCTCTACCACTACGCTATTGCTATTTGGCTTAATTAGCATATAAATAGTTTATTATCCTCTTCGATGACTACACTGCTACCTGTAGCTAAGCAATGGGCAAACCCGCGCATACACGCAGTCAAATACGGGCAGCTATATCGGGAATAATAATAAAAAAAAGGAAACCTTTACATTTTAAACTTGTACAGGGATTTAGAATGTGGGGGAGTGTAGTGTTGGGTATGTGGACATTTCAGCGTACTCGCTCATTTCAGTTGACATTTGCAGTTTAGGCACTTGCAGGGGGCATGGATATTTGGACTTCTCAGCAGTCTGACACACCCCCTGCACTCATGCACGCTCCATGTAAGCCTTGGAGTTGAGTCAGTACACCCTCATGAATATGCATGATGCGCTGACATCATACCCTTACACTGCACTTTCCGTGTAAGACTTAGTTAGTCTTACACGGAGGATTAGTGAATCCCGGCCACAGAGTTATATTTATAATCTTGTTTTTCTTTCTCTTTTGTTCCTCTCTTGGCTTATCTCTTCTTTATTTTAGGATTGTAGTAGGTGTTATACAAAATACATATTTGTTTAACTTAATATATAAAATAGGCAAAACATAGGTCTTTTAAAAGTCTTTTTCACCAGTTAATGTGGTTACATGTTGGTTATGTTATGTGCCTGTTATTTAAGAGATTAAAGGACATTCAAAATGGAGTTAATGTAATTTAAATGTAGATGGTGATGTTTCTGATGCATATTGGCTTTGCCTGCAGATGATTTGTGGGCAATGTGGATCTTGTGTGCTTTTGTTTGAGTCTGTATTATATCAATGGCTTGCTTATTGTGATCAGATTTGAGAGGTGTTGCTTGTTTGTGGAGAGGATTGCTTGTTTTGGTCCACTTCTCCTTTGGTGTTGTAGTTCTTTTTTTTTTTTGATGTATGGGGATTTATGGTCTGATTTGTGGTATTTTGCTACATTGGGGTACAGTGGAGTTTGTTGTGTTATTTGATGTAGACTGCAAGCATGGGGACTCTTTAATGGTCAGGCTGACATGAAAACTGAAAATGTGAACTGTCAGCACGAGCGTATGCCTTAAAAAACAAGATGGGGTCTCATACATTGTTTTTCAAGAATTAGTTGTCCATCTGTCCATCTGTTCCCTTCAGAGTCACGAGTATATAAAGTAAAGTCTTATATCTGGGCCCAGGCCATATGAGAGTACATGGTGTTTACAGCTGAATCAGTGTGACCTTTGAACATAACATTACACTGTGTTAAGACAGTTGTAGGTGTCATATTTAAAGGTGCAGTAGCTTTTTTGTCTTACATTTTTGAAAGAATATTAGTCTACACTCAGATTTGACATGTATTAAATGATTTGAAGAATATGCACTGAGATTATATAGTTATCGTTCTAATAGATTAATGCATATTACTTATAATAGAACATGTAATTTTTAATTTTCTATGTACAGTACTGTCATTTCTAACTGGAAAGTTATTTCAACCGAACATTAAACTATCGGTCTATAAGTCACATCAGATACTTATGCTATCCATTAGGAGAAGTATTTAAAGTTGGTAAACTGTGATAGAATTTTTAAAATACAGTTTATGTTTCTGTATTTTAACTGATGTATCAAAAGAAAGTAGTTGAATGAAACTGTCAGTTGGGCAGATAATATGCTGTCAAAAAAGAGTTGTAAGTTATAGCTTATATGTATGAAAGTATAACCTCTAGATCTCAATTAGTATTTAAACTGTTATTAACTATACAGCCCAGAACTTTATAAGTGACTTGAGTATATTGGACCGCCTGATCAACAAATGCATCCCTGAATGGGTGCCAGTATATAACTGTTAAAATGTTCTACTTGTGAATGTAAAGATATTTTTTCATGAATATGCTACACTAAAATATATATATATATATATATATATATATATATATATATATATATATATATATATATATTTTTGCAGAGAAAGCCTAGAAGAGAGGAAAGAAACAGGGAGGAGAGGGAGAAGAAGAAAGAAAGGAGGAAGGGAGAAGGATGGGGAGAGGGAAGGGGGGAAGGAAAATGATAAAAAGGGGAGTGGGTATCTATGTCTATAAACAACTTGGATGCGATCTGAAGCACAATCCTAATCCTGTTTATTTTGAGTGTTTCATAGCTCATGCCACCATGAGTCAGAGTCTGTATGCTTCCCAGGCCTGCACAAAATATATGCATCAGTAAATTGGATGCTGTAAGGGCTTTCATTATAAGTTCAAGGATGGTAATTGCAATTCTCAGAACTGTGATTATTTAATACAATTGTTGGAGGTATATGGTAAATCTGAATATTATTTTTTGGTTACCATAACACACCTTTCCAATTGACCATCAGCTGCACAGATTTCACTCCTAAAGCTTCTAGTTAATAGTGTCAGTAATAACATTGTGTGGGATCAATTTGGTGAGTGGAAAAGATAAAGGGAGAGGAGCTTTATGCCATTGTAACAAATGGCTTAGACAGTCACAATAAGCTGAATAGAGGAAAGGATTTGATGTGGATGTAGAGGCTGGCAGTCCCATATGTATTCTGTCTGTGTGCTACAGCTTTTCTCAAGTTTAACCCTTGACATACTGGCATTATACTTGTATGATAGGTAGACAGTGAGATTTGGCACCTGGGGCTGCAACTTTTCTAGTCTGTATCATAATAACATCTCCTTGGCCATTTTGTGCATCAAACTTGTTGATTGTTTCAAGCCCTGAAGAATGGCCCAACAATGCCAGCAAGGACCATTCCTCCCAGAGGGATGAGGTGGGGGGCAAGAAGGGAGATGAAGGGGAAGGAAGAGAGAGGAAAGAGAATAGGAATGGAATGGGTAAGAAGAAAAATGTAAAGGGAAAAGGAAAAGAAAAGAGAAAAAAGAAAGGGATATGACAAGAGGAAGAAAGAGTGAAGAAGGGAAGGGAGAAAAAAAAGAAATGAAAAAAGAAAAATAAAACACTTGTAGGTTTTTTAAGATACAAATGTTTCTTTCTTAAATTAATCATAACTCATATTTTAATTATCATTAGTCGTAAGAAGTTATATATGTACATATCTAAAATATTTTGTTAACATTCTTCAGTTTTCACAACTAATATGGAGAGTATTTTAAATTTATATTTTGTTTATTTTATACCTTATATGTTAGGAAATATCATTATAATTATAGTGGAGAGGAAGTTGGGTTCTTATCCTTGTTTTCTTTTGAATGGGTGGAATTGTCTGGATAGTTTTACTATCCAAGCAAGGAGTTTTAGATGCCATGGGGGTTTGAAGGACTTGGTTTACATTTAATGGATGTTAGTTTGTTTTTTTGGGTATCTGCTAATGTTTATTTATTTATTTATTTATTTATTTATTTATTTATTTATTTATTTATTTATTTTGTATCTATACTCATCAGATCTTTTATTAACAAATATATAATTTTCTATGGGTTACGTATGCTTAGAGAAGTGATTCAAAGGTATATTCACTGTTTGGAACTTATGAAAAATCTTTCTATAAAACTAATACTTTAGTTTCATGTCTTGCTTTACTTGCATATCTTTAAACATTAATGGCTTAAATAATGGTTTTAAGAGAGGGAATTTAAATATGTTTTTGAGACTTTTTAATTCTTAAATTATTTTTTTTTGCAAGAGACTCACTTACTACAAACTGACATTGACAGACAATACTAAAACATATACTGCATTGTCTAGCTCTCGTTATAATAAGAAAAGAAGAGGGCTAGCAATATTATGGAAAATTGTTAAACCTATACCAAAGATAATTAACTTTTATAAAGATGATACAGGCTTGTTTTGTTCCATAACATTAGAAATTAATAGGAAATATTACACTTTTGTCAATTTATACTGGTTTCCTGGAATATGAATTAGGACTGTTAAGAAACAAATGGAACAAGATGTCCAAATTACAAGAGGCAGCATTGTAATAGCAGAGGACTTTAATTGTATCTTAAAAGATGAAGATTCTAACTCCACTAAAAAGAGAAGAATATCTGCACCTGCCTAGGAACTAAACAGTTTATTGATTTAATTCAAGTCAGAGATATACATGATTTTCAGAACCAGATTCACTTTTTTTGCATACTATTCACATAGACATGGAACACAGGCTAGAATTGACAGAGTATATATATCTACTGACTTAATAAATAGATTAGATAAGGTTAAGACTGTAACATGTCCACTTTTGGACCACAACACTAGAACTTTTCAATTAACAGTAAAGCAAAATTATAGTAATTATATAAAATGTATACCTGCTTATATAACTAATTTAAAAGAGTGGAAGGAATATTTCCTAAAAGAAGCTGAAAACTTTATATTTAGTAATTATATGGAAGATATATATATATGATATATTTATGGGATGCCTTAAACACATATTTATATGGCAGAATTATATCTTGGTATACATAAAAGGAAAAAAAAACAATGTGATAAAGAATTGATAAAACTGCAGATAAGATAAAAACAGGTAAATAAACTGAATGATAAATATGTAGAAATCCTAAATCATAAAATAATGATCAATCTAAAAAGGATTAAAATCATTAATCATTCAGGTAACCCTAAGTACATGCATAAACTAGCTATCAGAACTAAAATATATAACAAAACTAATCATATTAAAGAAATATATTCTTCTTCAAAAAAAAAAAAGAGTCACCAAGTTAGAAGATATTTTAAAAGAAGTTAGAGATTACTATAGTAGAATACATGAAAATAATCATTTAACTGACTCTCAAGAGAAAATAAAAAAACATTAAGAAATATACTATGAAAACATTAACTGTAGCCCAAATTAATCTTATTGATAAACCTATTTTAGATTCCAAACTATAGGCACATATTAAAAAAACTAAAAATAAACAAGGCTCCTGGTAATGATGGTATAATTCCTGAAATGTATAAGTTAATGGCAAAAGATCATTTGAACATATTACTTACGGTTTTCAACATGGTTAAAAATTTAGAAAGTGGTCCCCCATCTTGGAAATACTCATTTATTTCCCAAATTTTAAAAGCAGATAAAGACCCAGTAAAATGTTCTTCTTATAGGCCAAATTCTTTGTTAAACATTGACTATACATTATTTATGTCCACACATGCTGATAGATGGAAACAGTTTCTTCCTGTTATGATTAATCATAATCAAACTGGTTTTATTTTAAAGAGAAATTACTTTGATAATAATAAAAGAATAACATCCTTGATTGATCATGCAAATAAAACAAAAGAAAACTTAACTATAGTAAGTAAATTGTACTTCTGATTTGGTAAATTGGAACTATCTGGTATTTAAAGAAAACAACTTTTCTAACAAATTGATACAACATATGAATCGTTTATATGTAAATTCTCAGGCATATATCAAAACAGGCTCAGTTACTTCGGAATCAATTAAAATCCTCCAAAGGAACTAAACAAGGATGCCAACTTTAACCTTTATTTTTTACATTAGTTATTGAGCCACTTGCTAATCTCATACAATCACACCCAGACATTAAATGTGCTTTTAAAAATAAAAAAATTAACAGTTAAAATCCAGCTGTCTGCAGATGATATTCTTCTGACATTAAATAACTAAAATCTCTCTCTCTCTCTCTCAGCTCTCATTATTCTAATAGATATCTTCCAAAAATCTGGACTTAGCTTCAATGAAAATAAAACAAAAAAATTCCCTATATATTATAGTGCTAAGGACATGGGGAAGATTTCAATAAATATATAGTTGAAGGAAAATGGTTGAACTACTTAGGAATAGTTATTGCTGAAAATATTAACAAAATAATAGATAAATATGAAACTATTCTGACATCGCTAGAAAATCTCATAAATAAGTGGAATATATATTTTTACTGTGGATGAGAGACTTTCTATAATTAAAATGATTATTCTCCCAAAAAATGTTATGTATAGTGCAATCACCATCTTTACCTTCTTCTAAAACTTTTATAAAAAGTTTAATTCTTTAATTTTAAGAATGTTGTGGTATCCTAATAAGCCTAGGATAGAATTAAGTAATCATACTAGATATTGGTCCTTTGGAGGCATTGGGTTACCTGAGTAGGAATTATACTTCTTATCATCTAGTATCAAAACAATAATTTGATGGTCAAAAAGTTTTTATACTGCTAAATGGAAAGACATTCTAGGAAAATTCTTGACTCAAGCTTCTTGAGACAGTCTAATCAATGTCTAACCTCAAATAATTCCCTGCACTGGTTATTAAAATAATATTTAATAAATAATTGTAATTTAACAGCTAAATCTGATCTTATTACTATAACAGTGAATGCTTTGAGAAGCTTTATTTATAGAAACCCAGTCTATAAAGCATGTTTTTTCTTATCTTTCCTATAGTTTATACTCAAAATAATAATTCTTCTTTAAATCCATCTGTAATGACTACTTTTAAAGAAAATAATCTGATATATTGGTCCCAGATATTAAATAAAGAAAGTGTGCACGCCACTCAATATATAATTAATAAGTTTAATTTAGATGAAGGCCTATGTCTACATGTTTAAAATTTTATAAAATTTGTAAAACACAGAATTGAAGTTATGCAACCATCAGTGAACAAAACTGTTACTAATTTTATTAATCTTTTAATTATTCTTTTGCAACAAAAAAAAATGAAAAGGCCTATTATCCAAACTGTATAAAATTATAAGAAATGAATTGCAATATGTCAAAGAAAACCATTAGAATTATTTTAAATATATAAACAGTATGTCCCCTAGTGATGAAGGCAAACAACTATTTGTCTTATCATCCAAACAAACTACATCTTCACTTAGATGGAAATTGTACTCATGGAAATTTTTTATACAGTCTTTCTTTACATCACACAGAATAGAATTAATATCTAACACTAAGACAGTTTGTTGAAGGTATAAATTGGATATTAAAGCTGGCTGGGAACATATATTTTTTGAATGTGTTGTAATCGAACCATATTGGAAGGAAATTAATGATTTTTTTACAGGCTTTATTTTCTGATAAATTTATCTTAATTAAATCTTTAGTCCTTTTTAATACTCCAGTACCTGAGTGTGTTACAAGACTGAAATATCCAATTCTGTGGAGATCATTGACAATTGCAAGCAAAGTAATAGCAAGAAACTGAAAAAGTTAATTCATTCCCTCTTCAACTAATTTTTGAAAATCGTCTCTGAAGTGTGCCATCTGGAACTTATTACAATAAAATCAAGATCTACAAGAATCACTTCCTCATACAATGCTTGAAAAGGATTAAGTGAGCTCTTAAATAAATAATTATTAATTTTCTATGAATAATTTAAACTGCATTTTAATATTATTTATCAGTTAGCAGACACCCTTCTAAATAGTTGTTTTATATAGTTGGTTTATGTCTTCTTTATAATAGTTTAATATTTTGTTTATGCTTGTTTTTCACTTTTTACTATATTAATCATTTCTCTCTTAAATTAAATGTTATTATCTTCTATTTATGTTTCATAAAATTTTAATGAAAATATTTGAAAAAAAAGAATCATTTGCTTATGCTTTTTTAGCAAGATGGTATATCCTTGATGCTACACATTACCATTCATATTAGATCTCCAGTAGTGGTGGTTTATGTACTTTGAGTAAACGATCTTGTTTATTATACTTATCCATCCAAGGAATAAGAAGTTTTTTTTTCAAAATGAACTTAGTTGCTTTATTTTGCAACAGGAGGTGGCTTAAGTCTCTATAGGCAGATCAACATTTTGATTTACCCTTTGCCAGACTTATCAGGGTATTATGAATGCCTTCTATCTGAGAGTCTCTAATGGGCATCACATATATTCCCAGAGCATACAACATGCAATATGCACCTCATGTCTGTAGTGTACACATCTGTCACAATGGATAGACTGGGGAATTAGGCATTGCTATGACTGTACGATCATCCTATATATGATCTTGATATTTCATAGTAACCTGTTAATTGTACAGGCCATAAATCCAGGTACAATTAGCAGCTATATGCTTCATTGTGGAAGTGACTACAGGAAGTTGTGAAACCTGACTCCCCACAATCCTCCAGAGTATGTGACTACAGTGTTCACATCCCATGAGCTTCGCCTATATGTTTCCCATCCAGTCATCCACGTTTCTCTTAGGGAGGGTGGCCTAATGGTTAAGGTGTTTGCCTTACAAATACAAGGTGCAGGGTTTAAGGGTTGGGAGGGTGGCCTAATGGTTAAGGTGTTTGCCTTACAAACACAAGGTGCAGGGTTTGAATCTCACAAGGGATAACTGGCTAGTCTTAAAATGGCTCGCAAGGGCAGTTAGCATAGTACTAATCTATGAGCCAACTAATCTATGAGTCTATGAGCCTATGAGCTTCTCCTATCTCAAGGTGTTGCAGTCATCTGTCACAGTGATCCCACCACCTGTGCATGTAAAGAAGACTGTGTCCCATCTACTCCTAATCTGATTCACAACATGGCTAGTCCATGCACTGCCCTGCATAGCATAGGTGTAATAACACATGTAGCACTCTGTTATGCATTGTCTGTGTCATGGTCCATAGTTTAGGATATGCTGCCTCTTTGCCAGTGCTGCAGTGCATTGCACTCACCTCTGTCATGACTGTGGTACTGCTGCTGCATGTTGCCTTCATGACTCTTCACTCTGTCCTTCTGGCATTACTACTGATATGGATGATCCTACTGAGATGTTCATCTGCTGCTCCATCTATTTACCCAGTACTATGTCAATACTATGTTGTATTGCATGCACATGCAACAAAAGTATTACTGCAGATATCCAGACTATATTGTTTGTGTCCATCCTAATGTCTTTAGGCAATGTTAGCATTCATTGTTTCAGGCAAATACCCACTCTACTTTATTTCTTAACTAGGATGGTACAATGAACTGGTTACCTCAACCACGTGCTGTTAAAGGAAGTGATCAGCATTGTGCTGACTGGTCCTTACAAGTTGATGTGATCATTCATAGGTTCATAGGACGATGCTAAGCTATTGGCCCGGAGGGCCTTATAAGCCTAGCCAAGAATTTCACCCATGTTCCCACAAAGTCAGCACCTGTTTTCCCTATCCTGCAGGGACACAGGTGAGATCCCAGGGGTATATTTTCTGTTTCCCATCCAGTTGTCCAGGTTTCTCTTAAAGAGGGGTAGTGAGGTACTCTGCTTGACATGGAGCGGGAGTCTATTACACAGATGGAGGAGTCATTGGGACACAAATCTATCCTGCCAACAAGTTTTATTAATGTCACTGACAAGACTGAGGCCTTGCATGCAGGTTGCGTGAGTGGAGTTTGACTTATGAATATGCAGCAACTCCATCAAGGCTGAATCCGAGATGACCTTGTATGCCAGATGCAGGGCACCTCTCAGCAGTCTGTGCAAGACTAAGTAGAGGGACAGGGCTTTTAGCCTATCTGTATAGGATAAGGGTTTGAGACCCTGGATTTTCCTGCTTAGGAACCTCTTTGGTCTCTCCAACTGCTGCATGATCTTGGCAAGGTACATGCCGAAAGTGACATTGTACTCGATAATGGGTCTGATAAGGGAGGAGTACAGGGATGTTATGACCTCTTTGTTCCTGGATGAAATACCCTTACTTATGAGGTGGGCCATGTAGAAAGCATTTTGAGCAATGGAGGCAATGTGTTGGTCAAAAGTCAGGTTGCTATCATTCTGGATGCCCAAGTCCCTCACGACTGACTGCTTAGTATGTTGTTATTAATGTGATAATTAGTGGGGACATCATTTTCCCCAAAGGGAAAAAGCAGCCATGATTAACAGTGACTTTAGCAAACTGAACTTAAGATTATGTTATGGCTGACACAAGCTCTAGCCAGGAAACAAGAGGATTAGCACATTCTTCCCTAATTTAGGCCTAATGAGGGACAGCAGACTAATATTTGGACTTAGCTTAGTATTTAGGATTTTTGCAACATGTGATTCAGCAGTGGTACCAGGCATCAGATATGTTAGAATTAAAAGTGGTGATTTTATAATACAGAGGAGAAATAAAGCTAATATGATGCACAATGAAAAGAGTGCTGAGCAGTCTGAAGAAAATTGGTTAGCATCAAGTAATGTGTGATAATGATAACAGTGTACTTATATTAGAATTTTAGTGATTCATTTTCTCAGGCAGAGGAATATCACCTAATCCAGTATAGATAAAAGTAATTCATGACTTGACACCTCCAACACAGGCTAAAGATGTAAGAAGCCAATTTGGTATGTTCAGTTATAGAACTGGATTCATTAAAAAAACTTACTTGTTATCACTGAAAAAACTTACTTCATGAAAAGATATGCCCTTACATGGTATGCTTCACATAAGGATACCCTAGAATAGTCAAAGAAAGGCCTATATTCAAGTATGCTTATGGCCCATTCTCATATTGAGAGAAGACCATACTAGAGACTAATGTCAGCTCAGTAGTTCAAGCAGCAGGCATTAGTTTGAGAAAAGTCATTAACAGAGACATATCCTAAACTACCAAGTCATAGAACAAGTATAAAGAAATATTAACCTTTGTATGACATGTGGGCATATCTACATGCACCTATCTGTTAAAAAAGTGCACTTCAGTCACAGATTATAAACCACAGACACAGCATTCAATAATCTAAAGTCCAGACACAACATTATCTAAAGTCTAGACCACCACTAAAGACAGAGTAATGGCTTATCAGCTTGTTAGCACAGAAAAGGGGACAAATCACTACAATTTTTTTATACAGACACTCATTAAAATCCATGCAGCAGGGAGAAAAACATGCATACCACACAACTCTCAAGCATTTATCAGAAAATATGGAATTTCTTCCAAAAATACTTTGTGAAATTATAAATATCACACATTTTGCATGCTGAAATATTTGGCTTAATCTGGCCAAGTTCAAAATTTCACCCAGGTAACATGAAATTTAGAGTTAAGCAACTATCATTTGTAGTTAGACAAATGTTTAGTAGCTGAGCTCAAGGTTATTAGTATTTAGGTTATGACCTTTTTATTAGATGGTAACCGCATTCTCAGAAATCAGAGAATAAAACAGTAAGTGTAAGTTGTCATTTGCAGCTTTCAGTCATTCATTTCTTACTGACTACCTTTCTTTGCTGTTGTTGTTGTTGAGGGAGGTGTATGGGTTTTAGCATCATGTCTTTTTCTTATTTGACCTGCTGTATTATTCCAAAGACTAGTTATGTTTATAAGATTATTAAATAATATGCAAATTATACACTGTCAAATTGTTCCAGTAATTCATAGGACTTTCAAGTTAATTACAGAGAAGAAGCAAAAGCAGGATTTAGAAAGCTTTTCCACACCAAGCTCACTGAATCTTTACAGATTGCTCTTATTCAGCAGCCACTACCAGTATGTATGTGTGTGTGTGTGTGTGTGTGTGTGTGTGTGTGTGTGTGTGTGTGTGTGTGTGTGTGTGTGTGTGTCTGCAAGTCAGGGACACACTTACCAGTAGAAGGGAGTACTGAGCACCAGAGTTGGCTGTAGCATATGCAAATGGCTATGTAATAGGTTCATAGGTTCACAGGATGTTACTAGGCTATTGAAGCGAGGGTCTTTATAAGCCTAGCTGTTAAATCCCAATATAATACTAGATGAGAGATATTGTCTATGCCCAAGGTTTTTCTAGCAAGAACTATCCATGTCCAGGAGAGAAGCTGGGGCAATCCCCAGCAGAAATTGAAGGTTTCCCATCCAGTCATTCAAGCTGTGGTTAAACAGAGTCATGGAGGTGCTCTGCTTGAAATGGATTGGAAGCCTATTTTAAAGAAGTGGCAACCTCTGAGAGATGTGTCTGTCTCTCCAGCAAATCCTGTTTATGTCACAGGCTAGTTTTTAGTTTCTGGAATGGGTGACTCTAGTCCCATTTGACTTACAGATGTGCAGCATTTCCATTAGATTTGGACCAGAGACAGCATGGTAAACCAGGCATAAGTCACGTCTAAGTAGTATGTACGCTACTGAGGACAGTGACAGCAACTTCAGTCTGTCTGTATAAGATATGTGCTGCAGATCCTGAATTTTCTTAGTTAAAAATCTCTGAGGTCTCTCATGCTGCAGGTGTCTGGCACAGTACATACCATTCAAAAGGCCTGATGAGGGATGAGTACAAGGGGGTTATAACCATTTTTGCTCTTGAGGCGATGCCTTTGCTAATCAGGTGAGTGATGTAGAATGCCTTCCTCACTACAGTAGACACATGGTGTTCAAAGTTAAGGTCTCAGTCAACTTGTGTTCCCAGGTCTCTCACTACCGAATTGGTACTTAGGGTATTATTGTTTATTTTATAATCAGCAGGAGCATTGCTTTTACCAAAGAGAATGATGATGCATTTTTTAGCATTTAGTTTAAGACTATGACTTTGGCACCAGTCATTGGTCTGTATAAGCCCCTTTTGAAGTACACTGACATTGCTAAGGGATTCAATTATAGCACCTAATTTGCAGTCATCCGCAAACTTGGTTAGCCACAGCTCCTCCATTTTGGCCTGGACTTCTGAGAAGTATATGCCAAACAAGAGGGGGCCCAGCACTGACACTTGTGGAACCCCACTGGTGACAGGTCTTCAGGTAGAGGTAAAGTCTCCCACTTTGACTGAGTGTTGTCGATCTGTGAGCCATGTTTGCAACCCACCTGGCAACATAGGGGTTGATATTCAACTGCGTTAGTTTGTCAGTGATGCCCGAATGTGGGATAGTGTCGAAGGCCTTGGCTAAGTCAAGATAGGCTGTGTGCATGACTTTTCCCTCATCTATGGCACTGGTCACTTTCTTGAAGAAGTCCACCAGGTTTAGCAGGCATGACCTTACCTTGACAAAACTGAACTGGGATGGATCTAGGGTTGGAGTTCATCTATATGCTTATTTATGAGGTCCATGATGATTCATTCCATTGCCTTACAGATGAGGCTGGTTAAACTTATGAGTATCTAGTTAACTGAGTCTGTTGCTGAGCTGCTCTTGTGAAGGAGAATAACAGTTGCTGTTTTTCATTCAGTGGGGCAAAGCCAGTACTCAGTCTGTGGTTGAATAGAGTGCCTAATGGAGTAGTTAGCTCTTGTTTTAGAACATTAAGAATGCAGCTCAGAAAGCCATCTGGTTTCATGGAGACTGTGTCCTCAGCCTTGGAGAGAGCATTGACTTGCTCTTTGGAGATGCAGGGAGGAGGAGGTTATGAAGACATGGAATGTGGTATGCTTGGGTGATGGGGGGGGGGGTGAAATTTTCTCCAAACCTTCTGCTAGCAAGTCTGCAATTTCCACAGTGTCAGTGTGTGTGATGCCATCCACAATATGTTTAGTACACATCTGAGTCCTACCTTTTAGGTTGCGGACATAGCTGAAGAAAGCCTTATGGTTATCCTTGGCTATGCTTGCTAAAGTTTCCCACAGTTGTTCTTTGAAGATTTTATAAGTTGCCTTATTTGCTTGTTTAGGCTGAGGAGGGTGCTCTTCCAGTTCTGAAATCTCACTTTTGTATTTTTAGACAGCAGCTTCTTTTGCTTATTGTATAATTTATTAATGCTAGACATCCACCAGGATGGTTTGTTTTTTTCTTGAGGATCTTGTTCAATCCTATCCAGCATGGCTGTGTCTATACATTTGTGTAGATGTTTATACAGGGCATCAGTGTATACCTTAGTATAGCTGGCAATGCCATCTGTGGAAACTGGAGCTTGGAAGTCAATTATACCTTCCCCTAGGAGGATATAGCTAGATTTGGTGAATTTTTTTTTTAGCCTGACTTCTCCTTCGGGGAGTTCTGGTGCTATTGCTACTTCAGAAATGACTGGTGTACGGTTGGATTTAACCAGTACAGGCCCTACAGTTGAGGCATTATATTGGTCACTCATATTGGTGAGGACCAGAACTAGAATACTGGAGCCCCTTGTGGGGTGGTGCACTATTTGTTCCAGGGCATTTGAGTTAACAAATTCCAGTAACTTTTGTGGGAGTGAGTTTGGGTTCATATACGTTTTCCAATTAATGGAAAGATAGTTGAAGTCACCCATCCCTGGTGTGTACATTGTACATTAATTGTCCCAAGTAGGTCTAAATAAGCTGTGTAAGCATCTTGTTCATGGAAGGGGACCTGTAAATGACAATGATGTGAAGGGGGGGGGGGGCTTATCCATGGTAATCTAACTTGGAGTAGCTCCATAGATTTTTCTTGTCTAATCAGTTTAGAGGTGTAATTATCTGTAATCAAGATAGATACTCCACCTTCTTTGGTTCTCACATCTTCAATTTATGGTCTGAAAGTGTGGAAGGCATTGTAGCCTTACAAGGCTGAGGTACTTTCTCCAGCCTTGAGCCAGGTTTCTTTGACTGCACAGACATCAACATCTTACAGGGAGAGGAGTATTCCAGAGAGTGCTGCTTCTGATTCAAACTCCTAATGTTTAGCAGCATGACCCTTAGTTTCTTTGTGTTTGATATTTTCAAGTCAGGAATTTTGTTGTTACCTTGCCTAAAAAAGGGATTATGGGGGAGGCAAGTGCCTTAGCCAGCAAGTGAAAGCCTAGATGTGCCAGGTGAAGACCATCTCTGCAAAGCAGCGTGGTCTATCCACCATGTCGCCCCAGGCTGACAGTAACTGGATCCCTTTAGAATGACACCAAAAACTAAGTCAATTATTGAAGTCAATTATTTTCTGTTTATATTGTGGTATCTTCTGAGGCAAGGCTAAAATGCTGCTCAAAGCTAGGGACATACCAACCTGGGATACATATTCATAGAGTTCAATCATGTCTCTCTTCATATAGTCCAGAAAGGTACATTTCAAGTCATTCACTCCAACATGAACTATGACAGAGTCATAACAGTACTTGTTCTAGAGAGACTTGAGTGCATGTGTGATCTGGTGAATCTTTGCACCAGACAGACAGCTGACCATAATGTACTCCTTTTTTGACCTGTTGAGTGAGGTGTCTGTATGTCTCACTATAGACTCACCTATAACTAAAACATATGGAATAGTTGTGCATTGCCTTAAGGTCTTGTTTGGTGAGACACAGGTGCTAGTGTTTTTATGTGTATTGAGTGCTTTGGGTGTTGTGTTAGGTGTAACATGTTTGTGTTTTGGAGGTCTCTGATGTTTAACTAGGTTTCTGAAGAGTACTTCTGCATATGAAGGTTAATGTGTTGGGTGCATATTACAAATAGGAGTAGTGCTGTATGTGCTGACAACCTGTTTAGTGTTGCTGTTCTAGGCACAAGAGAGCTGTGATTCCACATTCTTAGTTTAGGAGCATGTCTTGCAAATTGTACTTAAATGATTTAGGAGTAAGGGGTTGTCAGTGTTTCATGAGGCAGTTGCTACACTGCCTTAAAAAACATGTCCACCAGGCTGGCAGGAGAAACAGAGGGAAACTGACAATTTATAATGCAAGGTTTGAACCTTGTATCTCAGCAGATAAGGAAAAAAGATGGGGGTATCAGGCATAGAGATATTTTAGCGTGACTAACCTATGGGGTGTAAAGTAGAAGGTCTTTAAAATGGGATCTATAGGGTCTGATGTTGATAAGTAAGAGACAAAATCTCTGTTGGGTGGTTCACTGAACAGTTGGGAGCTATTCAAGAACTGCTCTGCTAGACAGCAGGCACTTCTAAGGGAAAATACTTCTATTGGCACTTTTGTGTCTATAAATACCAGGAGTTACACCTCTGTGCAGTGGTGTGCAATGGTGTGCTACATGCAAAAAGAGTAAACCAGCTAATACAAAGAAAACAACGAAAAAGCTCAGACTTAGCCCTACACCAATGAAATAGCTCAAACTGAGCCCTGCACCAATGAAGTAGCTCAAACTGAGCCCTGAACCAGTAACCTTCAGTTAGATGGTCCTACTGTACGCTCCTGCCACAGGAGTACAGGGGGGGCTTTTCCAAAAAAGATGTCCTGATTTTTTGTGCTCAATCTACGAACAGAACTGAATTCAGCTAGTCTGAATCCAGTCTTTACTACAGCCAACAGAAGTGCAATGGAACAACAGAAAAAAAATCAGGCTTTTTTTTAATTAAATAAGCAACAGTATAAAAAGTACAGTTTTTCTTGAATTAATAATAGCAACAGAATACAACAGCTCAAACAGATCTTTTCTTAAATTAAGTAAAAGTAGCAGTTGTATGAAATGCAGTCTAAGTGCAACAAATGCAGTAGTAAAATACAGTGCAAAGTGCATAAGAGGAGTGCTAAGAAAAAATACTTAGAGCCCTTTTGTGGGTTTCCTATCTCAGAAAGACCAAGTAAACACCTGCAGCCAATAGATGAATAATCCCAAGCATCCATTTTATCTGATAGACTGGGGGGGGGTCTACCCTTATAGTACTGGTATAGTTACATTTCTGTATAGTTGTGCTCTGGCTGTGACTGATCTACAACCATCTGGACATACAAGCTGTTTTAATTATACTTTTTTGCACTTGCATTGTTTCAGTGATAGTTAACAAAACTGTACTGCATTTATTTATTTGTTTCATGGTCTCTCTCTCTCTGCATGCAGTTTGTTTTCCACCCTCCCTCCCTAGTGTTGTTGTAGTCTTAAACTTGGTGACTTTGGAATTGCCCTCGCCTGGTGTAAAGTTGTGTTCAGACACTCCTCCTGGACTCATCTCATTTGCTCACTCAACTGAGTACAGTGAGATCATTTGGGAAGGACTACCCCCTTGCTTCTTT
Source organism: Protopterus annectens (assembly GCF_019279795.1). Taxonomy (NCBI): domain Eukaryota; kingdom Metazoa; phylum Chordata; order Ceratodontiformes; family Protopteridae; genus Protopterus; species Protopterus annectens. The sequence continues at coordinate 663,096,381 of NC_056744.1, forward strand.
GATTTCAGACACTCCTACTAGTCCCATCTCATCAGCTCTATCTACTGTGTACAGAGAGAGCATTTGGGAAGGATAACCCCTGTAGTCTCTTAGTGTCTCATAGTCTTGTTCTGCTTCCTCCTTCTCTACTTAACAAAAAAAAGTTTACATTTTATTCAGCTGTCCTTACTGTAGCTATGTTATACCTACTTTATTACCTTATTTTGCTGTTCTCTTTGCTCTTAAGTGTTCAAGTGCTCTTATTCTGCATTTATCACTGCTTGTTTGCTAGTAGCCTGATTAGATTTATCTGCTATACTAAGCATCTTAGTTTTGGTTTTAGCACTTGTGCTTCAGGCCAGTTATTTTACATTTAAGGTTTTTGTGGTCTACACTCCTGTGGACAAACCCTTATCAAAACCTGCTCTCCATAAGTCCACCAAGTATTCAAAAGAGCACCGTGTAAAACTTTTCAAAAGTAAACTTCACATTACTTAAGACTGAGGTGTAAAGGTTCACAGCCTCATGCTAAAGGACAACGCTGTCCAAGCTGCTGAATCCCTTACAAAGGCACTCTATGAGCACCTGCAAGAATGCATGGATCATGCTACCCTAAGAAAAAACAAGACTCACTCCTCCAAGAAATGGAAACCAGTCTGGTGGACCCCTGCCATAAACAAGGTATATAACAGAAGGAGGAAACTAGTGCAGAAAAGAGTAAAATCCCAAGAAAGAAAGACATCCCTGATCAGTATCAGAAAGAAACTACGATCCCTCATAAAATCATCCAAGGCTAGCTTCAAAAGAAAAATTGCCAAGGACTTGTAAGATAACCACAAGGCATTCTTTAGCTATGTCAAGAACCTAAATGGAAACTCTCAGATCTGCTCAGAGTTAGTGCAGAATGGCACAAAATAAACTGAACCGACTGATATTGCCAACATTCTGGCAGACAGGTTTAGTGCAAACTTCACCCCCCTCTCACCCCCCTAAAGGGCCCATAACCATACCAGAAGAATACAGTGCCCTGACAATCACTGACACACAGGTTAAAACAGCCATATCCAAAGCCAAAAATACAGCTTCAATTGGACCAGAAGGTGTCCCAGGCTGTGTCTTACATGAGCTCCAAAATGAACTAACCCCTCACCTAAACACACTGTTCAAAGTCAGCCTCTCTACATGCTATGTACGCATAGAGTGGTGCACAGCAACAGTTATCCCACTCCACAAAGGTGGAGCCACAACGGACCCCAGCAACTATCGCCCTATAAGCCTGACTAGCCTGGTCTGCAAGGCTATGGAGTGCATCATCATAGAATTCATTAACAGAGACATTGGGAACCTTCAAACATTGGACTTTACCCAGTTTGGCTTTGTTAAGGGCAGATCATGCCTCCTAAACCTGGTGGACTTCTTTGAGACAGGTACCAAGGCTTTAGACGAGGGAAAGGAGGTCCACACAGCCTACCAAGACCTTGCAAAGGCTTTTGACACCATTCCCCATTCTAGTATTATAGACAAGCTTACCAGCCTGAACATAAACCCTCACGTCACAAGATGGGTTGCCAATCGGCTCATGGATAGAACCCACATGGTGAGAGTTGCAGGCTCTAGGTCCGACTCTAAACCAGTTGCAAGTGGCATCCCCCAGGGCTCAATCCTGGGACCCCTCCTGTTCGGTATATACTTCTCAGAGGTACAGGCAAGCACAGGAGGACTATGGCTGACCAAGTTCACAGACGACTGCAAACTGGGGACCATAATTGACTCTCCAGCTGATACAAACATCCTCCAGAAGGGTCTCACTGAGATGGATACCTAGTGTCAATATCATGGCCTCAAGTTAAATGCCAAAAAGTGCATAGTCATCCCCTTTGGAAAAAAACAAAGTACCAGTGAACTACCACATATGTGGTAGTCCCCTAAATACAGAAAATGTAATAAGAGATCTGGGGACCCAAGTAGATAGTAATCTCAACTTTGATAATCATATTGTCAAGGGGGTTAGAAAATCCTTCTATGTGGCCCACCTAATCACAAAAGGGTTCGCATCTACAATAAAAGAGGTTATTGTGCCCCTCTACTCATCACTCATCAGACCCATCATAGAGTACAACGCCCCATTTGGGATGTACCTTACAAGACACCTGCAACAGCTGGAAAGACCACAGAAGTACCTCAACAAGTGGATTACTGGCCTCAAACATATGCCCTATGCATCCCGACTGAAGAAACTCCAGCTGTACTCGGTTGCATACCGCTTACTCAGAGCAGATCACTGCCTGACATACAAGGCCATGTCCAACCCAGAACTGATGGACATGCTCCACCTAAAAAAAACAAATCCCCAAGAGCCACATGCTCTAGGGATCTAAACCTCACCACAATGATAAATAGGACATGCTGGATGGATAGATTCATGTCCCAGAGACTCCCCATGTTTTAGAACAGGATTTCAATCTACATTAGGCAGAGCCCTTCACTTACACTCTTCAAGAGAAACCTTGGCAAGTGGATGCGAAACAGAAAATTTATCCCGGGGATCACTGCAGTGGCTCTGCTGGACAGAGGCACAGGGAACTAATGGCTCTGCTGGACTGAGGCACAGGGAACTAATCTAAGGGGGCGGCAAAAGCCAACACATTCTGGCTAGGCTTATAGATTCCCTCGGGCAGGTAGCCTAGTAATTACCTATGAAATTATGAACCTATATCTAGACAATTCCCACCAATTTCTCCTGCCAGACTGGTTGACATGGGCATACTGAGACATTGTAGCAACTGCCTTATGTTCATTGAAAGTCATCTTCTCCTAGCACATAATTCTTCTTGTGAGAAATGTATCTATATCAGTAACCTGGAATCCATGCTCCTTCATGCCACAGTCAGTACTCCTGACAAAGAGGAGACTGCCAGCAGAAACACCACACCAACCACATCACAGATCCAAATACACACCCACCTATGCAGCGGTCCTCAACAAAACTTGCCTAAACAAAAGAGACCCCCAAAACACACTCACAAACATTTCACACACAACACCAAACAGATCACACACAGCAGACAACATACCAGTGTCTCACAAACACAGCCCATTAGGCATAACAATAAACCAAGCATACTAGTCAAAGGTGACCCAGTAGTGAGACATACTGATGCCCCTCTCACCAGGCTTGATAAGGAAAAGGTCACGGTCAGTTGTCTGTCAGGTGCCAGAATCCACTACCTTACACACACACTTAAGTCTCACCACAACAGGTACAAGTATGACTCTGTCACTGTCCATGTTGGTGTGAATGACTTGAGACATACCTCCCTGGAATATATAGAGACATGATTGAGCTCTCAGAGTATGTGTCCCAGGCAGGTATAACCCTAGCCCTAAGCAGCATCCTACCTTCACCAAGAACAATACCACAATACCAGCAAGATATATTTGACTTCAACAATTGGTTAGTTTCTGGTGTCTTTCCAAGGGGATCCAGTATTTGTCTTTCTGGGATGACATGGTTGACAGGTCTTGATGCTTTGCCAGAGATGGCCTCCACCTGGCACTCCTGAGATTCTGGATTCTGGCCAAGGCTCTTGCATCCCCCATTGTGCCTTTTTTAGGCCATTTCCCAAAGACAAATCTTCCAGCATAAAAGATCTGTCAAAAAGCAAATTGAAGGTCATGCTGCTAAACACTAGGATCTTTAACCTGAAAATGCCTCACTAGTGGCTATCCTCACACTGGAAGATGCTGATGTCTGTGCAGTCATGGAAACTTGGTTCAGGGCTTCGGAGACCACCCTTGCCTTACCTGGCTATGCCTCATTCCACAGTTCCTGATCCCATAACAAGGTCAGAAAGACTAAGGGTAGTGGAGTCTCTATCTTCATTAAGGACAGGAATGCCTCCAGACTGATTTGCCAGCATGATGCAATGAAATTACTCCAGGTCAACTATCAGTTGGCAAGAAACCCATCCAAGTTATAGCCAGCTATAGACCCCCTCCATGACTCAGAACCCCCACTACTCCTACTTGGACCTATTTGACTCCATCAAGGTACCCCCTAACACCTTGATCCTTGGTGACTTCAACTAACCCCCCTCCCCATAGACTGGGTGAAGAATTCCTGCACTAATGCACTCACCCAATGATTCATTGACTTCATCAGTTCTAACGTACTAAACCAGCTCTTCTCATCCCCCACAAGGGGAGATAACATTCTAGACTTGTTTCTCACCAACATGGGTGATGGCTGCACCACTCCCATAGTATGTTCTTCCATGGTGAGATCAGATCATCGGTCTGTCTCATTCAAAGTTTCTATCCCACCAAACCCCCCCCCCCCCCAGCCATAACCAGGCTAAAAAACTTATCAAACGCTGACTACAGCCTCCTAAGGAAGGGTATCAGTAGCTTCACACCACCGCCCCCCTCAGAGAATGCAGACAACTATGCTGAAGAGTACACTAATGCAGTATATAAGCACCTGTACAACTGCATGGACTCAGTCATGCCCAATGGAAATAAAACCTGCTCCTCAAGGAAACACAAACCTGTCTGGTGGACATCCTCTGTCAATAGGCTTTACAACAAAAGGAAGAAAGTGTTATCCAAGGGTAAAAAGAAACAAATTCCAAATTGGAGCAACTCCCTCCTCAGCCTCAACAAACAAATTAGATCACTAGTGAAAACCTCCCATGCCAATTATGAATTGAAACTATCACCAAAACAAAAGGAAACCACAAAGCCTTCTTCAGGTATGTCAGGAATCTCCATGGCAAAGTCCAGGTTTGTTCCAAATTAGTACTTAATGGTACCACTTACACTGATCATGTTGACTTAGCCACCGTGCTAGCTGATAGGTTCAGTACAAACTTCATCCCCCTGTCCCCCTCAGGCCCATTCAACATCCCCAATACTTTTCCTGCATATCCTGTCCTGCCATATTTCCATAGATCAAGTGTTAAAGGACAAATGACAAAGAACACAGCTTCCATGGGACCTGATAGTATCTCAGGCTGTATGCAGCACCATCTCCAGCAAGAACTAGCTTCCTCATTGAACACCCACCCTACTCAACCACAGCCTAATTACAAGCTTCATTCCAGCAGAGTGGAGAGCTGCCATTGTCATCCCCTTGCACAAAGGTGGAGCTACTACTGTCTCAGGAAACTGTCTCCCCATTAGCTTGACAAGTCTGATCTGTAAAGCCATGGAGCGTATTATTATGGATCTCATAAATAAAGACATAGGCAATCTCCAAGCCATTGACTCCACCTAATTCAGATTCATCAGGGGTAGATCTTGCCTGTTGAACTTGGTTAAATTTTTTGAGACTGTCACCAAGGCTCTGGATGAGGGAAAGTCAGTACATACAGCTTACTTTGACTTGGCCAAGGCCTTTGACACAATCCCCCACTCAGGCATCATCAAACAGCTAACTCAACTTGGCATAATTCTCTATCTGATCAGGTGCATGGCCAAATGGCTCACCGAAAGTAACCGCAAGGTTAAAATAGGTGCCACCACCTCTGTCAGCAGACCTGTCACTAGTGGTGTTTCCAGGTATCTGTCCTGTGACCCCAACTGTATGGCATCTACTTCTCAGAGGTCCAAAGGGCATGTGGCTGACCAAGTTTGCGGATGACTATAAGTTGGATGCTGTCATTAATTCCCCAAATGATGTTAACATACTGCAAGATGGTCTTACAGCAACATATGGCTGGTGCCAAAATCATGCCTTAAGTTAAATGCAAAAAAAAACTATTATCATACCATTTGGCAAAAACATGGTACTTACTGATTACCACATCAACAGCAACAGCTTTTGTTTATTTATCAGAATAGGTTTAATCTTAACCATGTTATTTAATCCAGGATGTTTAACTGTGTCTAACCTGGTGATCCAATTCTATTCTGCTATTTCAAGTTTGTTATTCAGATCCCCCCTCTAATATTTTTATACATTATTTCTAACACTTTAAACTTAAAATCATGCTGATTGCCCTGGTCCATAACGTGTTTAGCCAATGCATTTGTAACTACTTGCCTTCTAATTTTGGATTTATGCTCTATGATTTGATCTTTCAAACGCCTTGAGCATTTACCTACATAAAAACATTCACATTTTGTGCATGTTCCCAAGTACACTATACTTTTTGTTAGTAGAGGGTATAATAAATAAACAAAAGCAGTATAAATAAAAATATGAAAAGTTGAATGTGTTATAGTGTATCAGTAGTTTTGATTTTTATATATTTATGTATTGTTTTTAAAAAGATTTTTGTAATTATTTAATTGTTTGTTTTTCATTGGACGGCTGTGTCACATGTTGCACCTGTTAAGGTATATATGATATAACTTTTAAATGGATGTGAATACTGATGAAGGGAGTTTCCCAAAAGCTTTATTGTGTTATTCTAAAATAAATTGAAAGTTTCCATTTGTTTTGGATCTGTTTGTTTTGGACTAACTGGGAGTAACTCAGGCATCTGCCTTGAGAATACTCTATCAGTTTCTTGATAATAGAATCATAGGAGCATAGACGGTTACTAGGCTAATGGCCCCAGGGCCCTTACAAGCCTAACCAAGTTCAACCCTTGTTCCCAAGGGTGTCTAGTTCAAGGAAACACTAAAATCAGCACCTATTGCCCCTGTCCAGGAGGGACACAGGTGGATCCCTTGGGGTAAATTTCTGGTTACCTATCCACTCATCCAAATTATGCTTAAATGGGGCCAATGAGGGGCTTGTTTAACATGAATTGGAAGCTTGTTCCAAAGGTGGGGCAATTTCTATTTGACAAATCTGTCTCTCCACCAAGTTCTGTTGATGTCACATACCAGGTTAAGGTCCTCTGAGTGAATGACCTGTGTGCCATTTGACTTGTGAATGTGCAGCATTTCCATTAAAACTGGGTCAGAGATTGCTCTATATGCAAGGCACAGGTTGCCTCTGAGAGGTCTGTATGACACATAGTAAAGTGACAATGATTTCAGTCTGTCTGCATACGACAGATCTTGAAGACTTTGACTTTTCTTTGTAAGGAATCTTTATGGTCTCATCAATTGCTGCAGGCGTTTGGAAAGGAACATACAGAAGGGAGTGTTGTACTCTATTATTGGCCTGATGTGGGAAGAGTACATGGGGTTATAAACTCTTTTTTCTGGAAGCAATGCCTTTACTTATGAGATGAGCAATATAAAATGCTCTTCTTCTTCTTGATGCTGTGTTTCAGTATGTTTGGGAGTATATATAAGAGAGGGAGGGAACACCATGTAGGAATCTATGCTCATTTTCTGAGGTACTGGTAATCATAGATTGTACCCATAATGAAATAAAGGCCCCACCTGGTAAACTCAGAAGGAGGTACATGAACCATAAAGAGCATCACTCCATCAGCAGTCAGTTGGTCTGTAATGCCTCTGCAGGCCTTGTAGGCAGTTATTATAACTCCCACATATGAAGCATTAGTAACTTGTACCCACATTTTGCTAGGGGTGACTTCTCCCAAAGGCTACTTGTTGGTGATGTTGGATATAGACCTAGAACCCTTGCTGATGACACCCATATATTCAAATAGTCCAGGTATACAACCTTACCCAATCATAAGCAAGGGCAATTTATGTGCATGTATTTGGGCTGATGAAGACACGCTTTTGCTACCTAGATTCATCTGGTGTTGCCCTGTAATATGACCTAGCACATGTGCTAAAATATTTTTAATGTGTGCAGTGTTGCACAATATCATACTTAGCTGGCAGTTGCAGCAGGGTTGCACATGCAGAATGATCAGTCTCCAGTACACCAGGCAGTGCAGTCTGAGTCAGAAAAGGAATCTATGGAGGAACCAGCAGCAGGAGATGATCATGCCAGACTGAGGCACATATAATTTGCCATGGCAGTGGTAAAGAGGAAGTGGCTTGCACATAGCTTCAAAACATACTAGTCCAGAGTAAAGCATGTACACTACAACAAAAGTGATGCACACAAAACCAATACCAAGCTGTACTTACCTGTTCATAGGCTGGTCACATTGTGCATCAGACATAGGCAATCAAAGTAATAATGTATACAGGGCAGGACACAGGTGTCATCATTTGCACAGGTGGGAAGGGGAGCACATTTGGACATCTTTCACAGAGAAATGTGTGAGCGCTGAGAGTTATTAAAGTACAATTTGCTGTTCTATGCATTGGCTTTCCATGTGTATATGGCAGGCTTAATATAAAATGCTTTGTGAAGGATCACTTTCCTTGGAACTGTTTGTGTGCATGTGTAATGTATTGTGGGTTGTGGTGTGAGTGTGAGACTGCTGGTACACACATACTCAGTAGTAGATGAAGCACTGCAGCTTGATATACTGTACAGGTCCAGGGCATGCACGGCAGAGGTATGAGCACCTTGCATGCATCCACTCATGAGAGATGGCTTTACAAGGAGTTGCACTGGTTGTACCATGACCCTGGCAAGATGGTTGTGTGATGCACTACTGTGAGCGGCATCTGCTATGAGATGTGCCACTGCTGCAACTGCCATATCCACAGGGATTTCCTGTACTGGAATCAGACACCTCCACTATAGATGCAGCCATGGATGGGCTAATGCTGCTTGTGTGTCAAACATGTCATCCACATCCATAATGGCTACCATCTGTGGAGGCAGTAGTGGAAAGGACACTGTCTCAGATCCAATATTTGAACTTGAGAGGACATGGTATGTTGCATTATGCTATTCAGTCTATTAAAACTAACACACATATGGGGCCTGCCCTCCCATATATCATTTCACACACCCTGTATCATCCTTACTAATCCCACCATGGCTGTGGTGCCACCAGCCTGTCTCTCCATGATGGCCCTGCATATATTCTGAGTTTCAGACACTGACATACTAACCTCAGAGGGAGGGCAGTAACCATGTCTCCATTGCCCACTTCCCTTTGTTTACTTGTCCATCCATAATGGCTTGGGGCAGATCCTGACCTGTGTCCACTGGGAGGTAGCACATTTCTCTGACTGCAGATTTCAACATTAATCTGTCCTCCATGTGTGATGTGCAATTCTTGACACAGAGAAAGAGGCCATGTGCATGGTCTCTGCAGAGGACAGTGTTCACATTCTCTGTGTCAAATTCACAGGTTGTACTTCCTAATTGTGCCAGCATCATCATCAGAAGCTGTGGATCCTTCAACATCAGGCAGTGGCAGTTACAAAGTGCTGATGCCAGACAAAGAACCATCTGTGAATACACCAAAGCATTATATCCTGTGTAGGTATGACCCAGAACCAAAAGTATGCATGATAGTGAGTTATAGTAGTAGAAACATTAAAGAAAACATAAATAAGAAAAAAAAAAAAGAAAAAAAATCCAGGTCCAACCACCACAAGCATATGGTTAAGAATGATGTGTCAATGATGCAATTAACTGGATACTATAAAAGGATGTCATTTGGTTCACTATTTCATCTGATGAAGTCTTACTCTTTGAGACGAAAGAGCTCATATGTTGTTTTGCTTTTATTAAAGTTGTGGAACCTAACTGCGGTGGTTGGACATCGATTTTGTTCTTATTTGTTATTTTGTACTATTTAAATTTTGTATTAAAGAAAACATATTTAATTGCATACTTTGTGCAAATAGCCATGCAAGGGGAATCCCTGATGTTCTTGCATGAGATATTTATTTATTTATTTGACATTTGTTTACTGGGAAAGTCCAACTGGGCCAGAAAGTATTCATTTTCAGTGGAGGCCTGGGCAGAAAAGCTCCACAATCACAATCAGATAGGCAGTCAACAATTTGTGCAGTGACTAAGAGGTTAAGAGGACTTACAGATATTCTTATACAGAAAGAAGTCTACATATCTGGAATAAATTCAGCAGATACTCTTGCTGACCACTCAGGCTCTACCATAATATTCAGCACCATATCATGAAACCATGTTGGGGAGTAACTGCTCATGACATAGGCCAAAAACTCCTCTGTCTCTGTGAGAGGTAACTTAACTGATGGCCCTGCACCCTTTGACCTGCCTTCCCATGCAAGATGGACAAGTCTTTGTTCAGTTGCATGTGTAATGTCAGTGGTTGTAAGGTGCACAGTTGCTTAACTATGGTTATGATGTTGGCTGCATTGATATCAACCACCAGATCTTGCCAAGCACAGTTCCAGTAAGCCTGGTTAGCATCCAGTCCAAAGAACTGCCAGCCATGGTGACAGAGGGCCTAGGGTAATTCCTCATTCTCTGCATCAGATAAATTTAGTTTACATGTTGTCTTTTCAACAGAATCTGCATTGTTTTTCAGTTTTGTCTTTTTTTTACATATTGCTCTATAGATATGCAAAACACTGGTATTAGCATCTTTTTTCAAGAGTTGTCCTTGAAAATTGCTTACACCACTCGTCTGCCTTTTGCCCATATAGTGCAGAATTTCTTTAGATAAAAATAATAGATCTCTAGCCACATTTCTTAAGTAAGTTAGGCACATGATTTACTGAGCAGATGCCCCCCACACTACAACACCTATAACACTGAAACTGACCAGACCAAAGCAATATGACTGTTTTCTTTCAAGGTTAGAAAGATTTTTACACATGACATAAATGTGTCTTGTGTAACATGTATAACAGGCATCTTTTTATTGAAATGGTGTCACATGGTCAACCAGAATGTGTTGAATTGTGCCCTGAGTATGTGGTTATGAGCGAGTCTACTATTAAGCTTAAACATCTTTCAGCCCAGCAATTACCTTACCCTTGCAGTATCCCTCTGAATACTCCTCCCCAAAACAATTAAATTATTGGCCAACTTATTCCATAATATGTGAAATACTACAATAGTACTTAAAAGGAACCCTACGTGATCAAATAACTTATTAAACATAGCAGTTACATTGTATAAGATAAGATTCATTTGCCTTTACAATTACTCTCAGTTTCAGCTCTTACAGTTTCACAGTTGTTCTCTTTGCTTTCCCTCATGTTTATTTCATGCAAATTCACCTGATTGCACTCAATGTTTATGTTAATTAGAACTCAAATCATTGTTGTTTCTGAAATGGTCAATTTGCAAGTTGAGATCACTCGAGCAATGCTATGCTCAGTTCTACTCTATGCCATGCAAACACCTGGGCCCCTCTGGGCAGCACTTGCATGTTCTGTCCATGAAATGCCACTAGTGAGAGACTTGTAATTCCACTTGTACCCTTATGAAAATGGAGTTGCTGTTATGCCCGGTTTCTCAACAGCACATGGAGGGATGCAGGAGTGTCATCTTTCATACCTTAAAGTGCCAGAGTAAACCATTTAAATGTAGTGCCTATTTTAGCCTGTCCATAGTTTGAGACACAAATGAGATATCATTATTGTTCGTCTTGCACTGGAGATGGTACAAATGAGTAAGTGTGGTCACAGATATTCTGTCATTTTTTTCTTGCAATTCTTCTGGGCGAAAAATAATGATTGAAGAAGGATAAGGAAATGTTCTTTTTAGAGCACAGAGGTGGTGTGTGCAGAATTTTTTTTCCTGGTTTCTTTCATACAGGTTCTTGTTGGGGGGGTTCTCAAGGACCATGATAGAAGGACGAGGCCTAGAATAATTTAGCCCAAGCTATCACCTATGTCAGTGGCATCCCATGTAGGGGGGAGAAGAGTGCTGTCACCATTATATTAAAATGAGGTGACAAAAATCTCAACTTCCTATACCCATGGAAGGATGAAGTTTGACAGCAGGCACTACTTGTGTCCTGTAAATAGAGCATATGTTAGCTACATACACAACCTGCGGAAAAAAAAAAATTAATTACAAAATGTATTTTTGCCTTGGAAAAGGAATGAACTATGACTAAGTCAACCAATGTAAAGTACTGTAAATGGGGATGTGCACCAATACAGACAGGGAAATGGTTAATAGGTTCATAGGTTCATAGGTAGGTACTAGGTTATCGGCTTTGGAGCCTATATAAGCCTAGCCAAAAAGGTTCCCTGGGTTTTGCCACTCAAGGAAATTATTTTCCTGTGCCCCTGTCAAGCAGTGCCACAAAAGTGATCCCCCAGGGTGAATTTTCTATCTCCCATCCAGTCGTCAAGGTTTTTCTTAAAGAGGGCCAATGAGGAGCTTTGCTTGATATGAATGGGTAGTTTGTTCCAGAGTATGGGAAGTCTCTGGGACAGGAATCTATCCCTCCAGCATGTTCTGTTTATTGTGGTGACAAGGTTTGGGTCCCTGGAGCATGTAGTTCGGAGAGATTGGGATTTCTTTAAATCTAGCATTTCCAACAGCTCTGGGTTTAACATAGCTTTGTATGTTAGGCAGAGATTGCCTCTGAGCAGGCGATATTCGGCGGAGTAGAGCTGGAGTTTTTTGAGACGGTATGTGTATGGCATCTGTTTGAGGCCGGTAATCCTCTTAGTGAGGTATTTCTGTGGCCTTTCCAATTGTTGTAGGTGTCTAGTGAGATAAATGCCAAATGGGGCATTATACTTTATATGGATGCATTAACGTGGAAGGCTCAGACCGTAGAAATAAAATAGAAAGTTTTCTTGATTTTGAAGCTACCTCACCTAACCCAGATTGCTACATATACTATATCAGATGTGGTAAAGCTAATAGACTGGAATATCAGGTCAAAACCCAGAGCCCAGTATCCCTTTGTACTCATTCCATCTCACTGCCATTGACAATTACATGTTGCAGGCTATAAGGTGCATGGGAACATGATGACAGAGCTGCCAGCAGTGTTGGGCAAGCTGCATGCCCTTAAGGTCTCAACTGAAGTACTTACTGACTTGATCAAAATCACTGCTGTAGATATTCATCAGTTAAAGGTTATGGCAGCATGACAGGCTATCCACCTAGAATCAATCCAGGATAGTTTAGGTCTGAAGCAAAAGGAGATGCATGAACGATGATCCATTACTGCCAGTCACTCAAGGCTTGTTCTCTCTTTTATCCACTGATAGCTCCTTTCTAGCCTTTTCTCGCTCTCTCACAACTATGGTTTCTTATCATAAAGTGACCATCAAATGGTGGCAATGTCTCCAAATTAATGCTGCAGTAGGGGACCTGGGACTATTGACAGATGACCATTGTTGGATTACATCTGTATTAGGTGGAAAAAGACCAGGTTACAAGGAGGGAAAGGCAGGTGGTGCAAAGTTTAAAGAATGGTACAAGCATATTATTATCACCCACACTCCAGATTATTCCCAAAATAAAGTTAAAATGGGTTGGTTACTGCCTTACTAATATCACAGATTCTCAGTGGTCCAGACTATTAGGATCCACATGGCCTAGTAACCTTCATCTTTCCTCTTTTACCTTTTTAGAATAATTTATAGCTGGCAAACTATGTCAAATGGAGGCAGACCACAATATCCTCAGCTTGCTGGAGATGTTTGCACTAAGATGTGGATTATTTTCATTAGTTATAGAGCTGCAAGGTGCGAGCGCTGCAGGACAGTGTTACTGGGGACATATTCACTGTAATTTATGTTACTTTGCCAGAGTTGCATAAAATAGTTTTTGGCTGTTAGTCTTGCATAAGATAAATCATGCCTTAACTAATCAGAAATGTATATGGATTAGGAATATTATAGCAACTATTGTGGTGTTCGTTTTCAAACAATGGAAAAGCCTTCTACATAATTGGATGGCCTCATTTCATGCAGTAGCATGCAATTAAAAAGTTGGACCAGCTCTCATTTTTGACATGAACTGGTAGAATATGACATTGACTCACTTATTTGTTATAAAGTCATATTGACTGTCAGCTTTGCCTTATCCAGTTAAAGAGTTTAAACGTAATGGTCTTCATGTTTATTTGAAATGGAATTTTAATAGCAGCTGGGTGACAAATGGTTTAAGATATTACCAAAGAAAGATGATTTATTAAAAAAATGCACTGAAAAAGACTGCAGAGGTTGTTTACTTTTAAAATATTCCCAAAAGCCAGATTTTATGAAATAGCAATAACAGACTATGACCAGAACTGACCTGCCTCCAGTCTGAAAGTTAATTGTCAAGCAGATGCTACAGGTGCCCTGTTCTTTCCTTTAGAAGACAATATCTTTCATAAAACTGCACTGGAACAAACTGATGGTCAGGAAAATTATCATAAACTACTAAGAGAGTAAAGTGTCTAAACTGGGAAGCAAAGTCAGTAAGTAAGAGAAAATAATTCAAAATTGTCATTATACAATGTGCATCACTGGTTTAAGTTTGTACCAATGTTCAGTACATTACTATAGTAATATATATCATTATAATTATAATTATAACTCATAACCACATAATATATAATTAAATATATAATTACTATAGTAATTAGAACTGATCTTGAATGAGCTATTCAGAAATGTGGCATACAAGACAGTAATGTGATATGGAAAAAAAATAAATATATAAAATAAATCAACAAAAAACAAGATCCTACTGTTTATGTAGAGATAATATTTACAATGGAGAATGGAGGAGGTATCTACATATGGATTGTCAAAGAGAGTATTTTGTAAATGGACTCAATGGTTGGTTGAAGGAAGTATTCGTTTGTGAAGAGTTATGTAGTGGGATATTAAAGTTTATCTGGAAGAAAGATGAGAAGACTGAAATAAAAACAATGGTGGCCCATCACACTAAACAACACAGATTACAATGTTTATGAGAATAATACAGAACAGAACGGAAGGAAGGATGTAGGGTAATATGGAAGAAATTATATATGGTATAAAATAGAAGGGGTGTCAAGAATTGTTACTGGTTGTGAGTGAGATTGTGGATGATGCTATAAGTAAAAGAGAAGGTGTCAGACTTACAGTAGGTGATGCTGATACAGTAGGGCATGATGCTTTGTGGGATGTTATGGAGTAGTATTGAACAGGTAATTTAATTATGAGACTGTGTAAGTCAGCATATCAAAATAATTGAGTGAGTGCCTGAGTAAAGAAACATGCATGCAGTGTGGTATAAGACAAGGATGCCCCATAAGTGGAATATTGTTTGCATTGGTAATGAATGCAATAGTGAGTGAAGTAACTTATAAAATGAAAGATTTTAGATAATGGATGCAGACAGAGGTGGTGATTCCATTAGTTTTGACATAGGCAGACAATATAGTTGCAGTGGCTAAAACAAAATTGGATATGGGAAGTGATGGTTTGTCTGAACCAATGTTTAAAGTAAAATGGGAATGACCTAGAATAAAGATAAAAGTAAGGGTTTGGGAGATATGGTGAAAATTGGGGATGTGTATTTTACAATGAATGAAGTGTCTTTGCTAGGAATACAATTTGGGAAAATTATGTAGTTATAATGCAGTGGGAAGGTTTGCTAAAAAGAAATGAAAGAAATAAATCTTATGTGGAAGACATTTTGATTAGTATTCAAGAAAAATGTTTATCTGGTGAATTTGGTATAAGTGGGAACAATAGCATATATATCGGTTTACCTTTAGATGTGCGTATTGCACACAGGCCGAATGCAATTGTGCGAAAGGCACTCTGCAAGATTTGCAAATGCTGAATGGAAAAAGGTTTGAATGTGCAATGAGCGAATGCACAGTGAGATCTGCTCATTGCACATTCGACATTCTGGGGCGGATTGCACTATAGTGGGGATCAGGAAATGATTCCTTTCCCCACTGTAGTGTGATCTCGGAGTTAGAATAACAAAGTAGGGGGGTGAAGGGGGGGCTTGTCCCCCTGCTTTACACTTCTTTTTTGTTGTTCGATATTAATGTTTGAAAAACAGCGAATCTGCTTTTCGATTTGCTGTTTTTCGAACATTAAGGACCGTCAATGTTTACATTTTTGTGGTTTCAAGTCACTCATATGAGCACTCGAACCACTGTCATTCGAGGTTTTAAAGGTAAATCTATATATCAACTATTTATATGATCCCTGAAATATATGAAAAGAAAATTATGCATCTGGTGTTTTCTTTCATATGGGGTTCAAGTGTAAATCCAGTGAAAAGGAGAGGTATGTTGAATATGAAGGGGGGTTAAGGTTACTAAATCCATCTGTTTATTCTGCTTCATTAAACTTGTACTGAGTATGAAAGTGGGTAAAGGAAGACAATGAAAAATTAATAGTGAAAATGTGTAAATATAAGCATAACAAATTTCTGGGAGATGATGAGAATAAATAGAAGAGAAAAAGAATATGCAAATGAAGAAATTAAAATTAACAAGAAAAAATACTAACAAGGAAAATAAAAATGAAGATATGGAGAAAGTTAAAAGGATGTAGTATAATGTGATGAAATGACAGTACTGCATATATCCACGAGGAAATATTAAAGCTAGTAAAGTTAAGAAAAAGTGATGCGCCAAGATAATAGAGTATCAGGATTTCCTATGAAGACTGGTAATAAATAAGCTACCAGTAAAGGGAATATGCTATATAAAAAGAAAGCTGAAAAAGTGTGCTTATTTTGTGGAGAAGATAACAACAGGGCATGTGTTTTTTTTTTTTTTTTTTTTTTTTTAATAAAAGAGTGGTAAAACTCTGGAAATAAGCTGTGTGGAAAAAATGAAGAATACTAATGACATGATGTAGAGATGAATATGTTTATGTGTGGATATTATAAGAATAAGAAGAAAGAATATGTGTGAGAAGGATGGATTATTTTATGTAATATGGCTTATTTGGAATGAAAGACTGAGTGATTTTTCTTTTAATTGTGATAAATCAAATTATGTGTGTGAAAGGAGTGGAGGTCAATTATGGTAGAATAATAATGATGATGTTATACGAAAAATAATAAATAGTAAGAAATAGAAATGTATATGTGTGTCTGTAACTATGTACATTTTGTAAATATATGTATATATATATATATATATATATATATATATATATATATATATATATATATATATTTGGAAATAATCTTTTTTTTGTGTTGGGTTAAATAAAGGACCCCTACTGTTTTTGATAGATGCCATGGAATCTTTTACATACACACAAAAGATGTGGCCCTGGTTTAATGTGTCATCTGAGGGACAGCTTTCTCAGGAGTGCAGCATCCATCTTATGCTGCACTATAGAATTTGTGATCAATCTACCTGGTGTGGGAATAGATCCGACAGCTTTCTGCACCAAAGCTAAGTGTGCTACCTGGTGTGTCACTTCTACAAAGGTAGCTATACAGTACAGCTAGATTATGTTTCATTTAATTTTAAGAAGTTTAATATGTTCTGAGACAGACAAGAACAGAGAACAAGAGAATGGAATGACCAAATGACAAATAAAAGAACAGAATTAGCTTTACCATGTGCTCCCTTCTGTTCTTTTACTCACATGCTGTGTCATTTGGTCATTCCATTCTCTTCTTCTCTGTTCTTGCCTGTCAATCAAACTGCTCTTACTTTTACTATTTTTGAATACACTGCATAAAGTCTGAGAAAAACATTATTAGTGTGAAACAGGGAATAATGCTTAATAACATTGTTTATGAGTATTCTCTATATGTTCTTATGCATCCAGTGATAAACTCAGTCTGAGGATGAGCTCCTAAATGAAACAAAGGGTCACAGAAGTTAAGCAATCTACTAAGCAGAAAACATGCAAACTTGTACAGTGCACTAGGAGAGCTACATGCATGCCTAGAGCTGTGAGCAATTCCAAGGGGAAGAGGCTTAAGAGCTTAGGGCTCTGTAATTGCAAGATCTTGGCAACATATCACTTTCATCCATCCATCCATCCATCCATCCATCCATCCATCCATCCATCCATTTGTGCACCTACTCACATATCCATGCATTTCCAACTACTTGCTCAAGAGGTGTATATAATAGTAGCATAAAGGATAAAGTGGACCAACTTTTCTTTCAGTAGTTACTTATATCTATGGGAACACAAAGTGCCGTCCAGCAAACTGAAACATTTAATTCCTCTAGGATATCCTGTCTTTGCTTCTAGAGTTGGTCATAGGATATCCTACATATATTTCTCAGAAAAGCAGCAGCAGATCTGCTCCAACATCCTTCTGAATTGCTGAGCTCCTCATTTTTCATTGAGTGTAAACATAGCCTTCCAATGACGAAATCTCATTCTTTTTCCTTCTCTTTTTAATTTTTATTTTAAAATACCCTTAATCTATAATTGAATGATATCCAAAGCATTTCATTTTTCACAATACATTATATTCTTAAATTTTCACCCAGCAATGGAAATGTTTGCCTTTTTACTCTGTTCCACTTCTTTTGTATTTTGAAAATGTTTGTTATGAGCATGGAATTATTTTGTTAGATGTTCTGCAATATCTGCTAGCTATTACATTTATATTTTGACTGCCAACTTCAGAATTCCAATTACCTATGGTGAGTTTAGCATCCTGTTTAGTGTCATTTTAACACATCTGAGTTTGTGGAGAATCTTACCAGATTATTGTGTTTGCTCATTCAACCACCAGTGGAAATCTCTAGAGACTAGGAAATTAACAACAGCTCTATTGCCTCTTTAGGTGTCAATAATGCTTCTAGGAGGGAAGCAAACCTGGGTATTTATGGGGGAGAGTATAGCAACAACTTGAGGATGAGCCTCCTATTCTAAAAATGTAGGAAATTTCAACTTTGACTAGTGGATGGGATTGAATATTTGGTTTAACAAGGTGATGATGATTTGTTTAAAGGCACTGTAAGTAGATGTAGAAATTCTTTTTAAATGCCATTCATTGCAACTAAACATAGCTTGTTTAAATGAATGTTTGAAAGAGAAAATGGTGCTGAAAGGGGTGAGGATGAGGACATTTCTCTGTGGAACTGTGAATGTTTCTCCATTACATTTTGAGTTGGTTAATTTATTTGACAAGACTGGATTAGAATGTATGGAACTGATTATTGCTAATAGTACACAA
The DNA here is from genome assembly GCF_019279795.1 of Protopterus annectens. Classification (NCBI taxonomy): domain Eukaryota; kingdom Metazoa; phylum Chordata; order Ceratodontiformes; family Protopteridae; genus Protopterus; species Protopterus annectens. The sequence goes on from NC_056744.1 coordinate 663,115,210, forward strand.
CAGTTAAAAAGCCTTAATATGGAAATAGAGGACATGAATGGCTCCATTACTAGTAACTTGGTTTTCAACCAGAACAATGTTTAAGAGGTTGGATATATTTGTCAAAGAAACAACAGGGTTTGAAAGCAAAAGAAGTTGTTGAGAGAACAAATGGCTTACAAAAATAATTTTGCCTTTACTACTCCAAAGGGGTCAGAATCAGGGGTGAGATTTGAGAACAAAACTAGTTCAGACTCTGTATCAAACCTGGATCCTTTACAGGTGGTATCATTATTGAATGATGAAGATCATGACTTTGGTGATGCTTGTGGTGGTATGGATGATATATCTAAGGATATATTGGATATGGAGGATTTTTCATCTCCTGTGGCACATCGTTCCAAGAAGAAAATCAATTTGTATCGCCTAAGGAGAGTGAGGGATTGTCAACAAGGACAAAAGAACTAATTGCTACTCCATCCCCAGGTAATGTACTGATTCTATGTAAGAACAATTTTAAGATTTTTTAACTACTCTGGCTTGTATATTATTGATACTCATTTTTGTTAATTGAAAGGGGATTCACATTCTTCCATGCTAAGCATTTAAACTTGGTGGAGAGTTTATTGCATCTTAAAATGTTTACTCATAAAATTAATTTGGCTGTGTTGTTTAATAAACAGGTAACAAGAGAAAGTATGGGTTGGCTAAAAGGAAAATTACCTATAACCCTCCTTTGAATCCTGTTTTCTCATTGTTTGAAAAACAATGCCAATTAAGTCTCAGAGAGGTTGATTCAGAGCCATATTCTAGACATTTTTATAATTTAACTAAAGATGGACACTCACTGTTATATCAACTTGCACTTGATAAATCATTCAGGATTGTGAAACCTGATAAAGTGGGTGGAGTGGTTATTATGTTGCAAATAGACTATGCAGCCCACATGTTTGATCTCTTAAATAACCAGTTGAATTATGTTGCAGTTTCACTGAATGACATGAATGTTTTTTATCTCTGGATTGACTTGTGACTCAAGGACCTTATTATGGATGAAAGAATTGATATGAATTTGTACCAGTTCCTAAAGGTGGAAAAATCCAGATTGCCACCATCTTTGGTACATCCAAGGTGCATAATAGCATTTCACCTTACATCCTATTGCAGCAGCTCATGGCTCCAAATCTGAACCTCTAGCTAAGTTTAATGATTGGAAACTAAAGGATGCCTTGGGGAAGTACAATCACATATTAAGAGACTCCTCGCACATTTTGGCGATTATAAGGTGTACTGCCTTTTTTGAAGATATGGGGCCAGATTCACGAAGGCTTACATGGAGTCTAAGAGTAGAGTAAGACTCCATGCAGCCAACATGTCTGCCGAGTGATCCAGGAACAGCCGGCAGGGGCGTGCAAGAGAGCTCCTAGAATGACTCTTACACGGACAGGGCTAGGTTATGCAAATTACCTCATTTGCTGCTGAAAGCTATTCAAATGAGGTAAATTTGCGATCCAGGAAACCCTAAGCTGTCCAAGTAAGAGTAGTGTTATTTGCAGAAATGTACTCTGTTGTCAACTGAGTACTGTTCTGCAAATAGCAAAACGGAGCTGTGACAGCTCCAAATAAAGGATGCATCCAGTTAAGGAAGCATGCCAATGGCCAAATATACGGCCATTGGCAATTTTTCCCATTGCAAAATAAAAAAAAAATATTTTTTTGACCTCAATCTCTGAAGTTTAAGCATAGTGCAGCACCACGCAAAAGTGCTGCACTCTAAAAACCATGAAAAAAATAAAAGCCACAAATATGGATTTTATTCCAAATATTCAACTGCCATGCAAGTGAATGGCAGGCTGAAGACAACATGGCTACTGAGTAGAGGTTGCTAAGGGGGGAAGCTCAGTCTAAGAGATATAATCAAGCATTAGTAGGCAATCCTATGCAAATGAGGGTAAGGATAGTGAATCCCAATTTTATATGGCAAATGAGCAAAGTCTGTGGAGTGTAAGAGTAGGATAAGGGGAGTATCAGAGTAGAAGATAGGTGACATCATGAGGGGGGTATGTATGAAAGAATGTAAGCTCATTGGAGCAGAGAGGCATGTGTTTGCTGTCAGTTACTCATCACTAGAAGAGGTGTGTCAACAGGTATCCTAGCTAAAGCCAAGAAATTGAAGGTGTATGCCGTGGATAACACTAAAGTTTCTTGTTGAAGTGCCTGCAACGTGTTTGCGCACGGGTGCATGCTTGTTAATCCGAGTAAGACTGTGTGCATGTGTGTGCGCCTGTGTGCATGCATTTAAGCCGGATTAAGTATGTGTAAGGTTGTTGAAATTTGTGTAAGCGCGTTTGCGCCTGTGTGCACGCGTACAAACAGGAGTCAGCAAGTGCTAGGCTGTGTAAGCATGTGTGCACGCGTGTGAGCTTGTGTGCACTTGTTTGCGTGGCGCTGCCCCCTGGGGAAACAGAAAGGGAAAAGGAAACACAACAAATAGTAGGAAGTTAACCAAGTAGAACTAGCAGAGCTAGCAGGTGAAAACAATCAGAATCAGGAAATTACACAGGCAGTACACTAGCCCAGCCCAGCACTTAAAACTCTGACATCAACTTTCCACCATGTTTTCCTCAGAGACACTGCAACACTGCAGTAAACTAAGCGAAGTGAAAACTTAAAAAGCTTTACTGAGACAAAGAAATGTTAGGGGCTGGTGCTGTTATAAGGTGACATATGCAACATGCTGAGGGTGGTGACAATGCGAATGCTGCTGAGCAACCCACAGTGAGGAGACGGAGAAGAGTGTACAGGCCCAGGGTAACCTACCAGGGGCTACACGAGCTGGAGATAGTGGAGTGCTATAGAATGGACAGAGACCTCATGCAGCAAATTGTTGAGCTATGCAGGCCATGCCTCACACACAGAACAAAACAGAGGGGAACCTATCCCAGTGGAAACCAAGGTATGTGTTGGCCTAAGAATACTAGCAACAGGTACCTTCCAGAGACCAACTGGTGATACGATGGGGATTTCACAGGCATCAGCATCCAGGGTACTGCACCAGTTCCTGAATGGCATGTCAGCACATGTTGGTGATCATGTATATTTCCCCAATTCCCATGAGGTACTGGCCAGCAATATGTGTCTTTTCCAGCAAATAGCGGAATACCCTGAGGTAGTGGGTGCAATAGACTGCACACACATATGCATCAAAGCACCAGCTGGTGAGCGGGGTAGGGCCTACTTTAACTGCAAGAGCTTCCCCTCCATCAACTGCCAGGTCGTGTGTGATGGCCAGGGCATAATACTGAATGTGTGTGCTGGCTGCCCTGGAAGCTACCATGATTCCCATATCTGGCATCTGGCACAGCTGTAACAGACATTTGCCAATGGGGACATCCCTCATGGTCATCTAGTGGGGGATGCTGGATATGCACTGGAGCCATGGCTGATGACACCCATCAGAAATGCACACACACCTGAACAGGAACGCCATAATGAGGCACACGCACAAACATGAAATGTAATCGAGCGTGTGTTTGGGCTGCTCAAGTCACGGTTCTAGTGCCTGGACACATCTGGTGGAGCCTTGCAGTACTCACCAACTACATGTACCCAAATTGTCATGATATGTGCTATGCTACATAAAATGATCCTGCGAAAACAGCTGCACCAGGAGCAGCATAGGGCCGGGCCAAACAGCCCCCCACCATTACCAAGGCCATCACAGGCAGAGCGTGACTCAGAGGAGGAACAACCTGAGCCTGCCCCAGTAGGCAGAAGGAGGTGTGCCCAGTATGCTTTGGCCTTGGCAAAGAGGCAACACATAGCACATACACTGGCTCAGTAATAACCCTGGAAATATTACCTCTCTCTGACTCGCACATATAGTAAAAAGGATGCATAACTTGACACTACCTGTTTTCAAACATGTATAGAGAGTATACTATGTGCATCCGACATAGGCAGCCGTGCATCACCACCTGAGGCATGATTGCCATGTTTTAAGCAATATAAAGCAGTGCTAAACAGCTTTTACCACTATTTAGTATATGTAAACAAAATTGCACACACTAACTAGCACAACTTTGGGCAATGTTGAGTAATATTGGGCAATGTTCAGCAATGTTGATTAATGTTGAGCAATGTTGGGTTAAGTTCAGTCAAAGTTGGGCATAAGGAGGTAAACATGCTCATATTTGCTTTAGTGTTCCTTAAGCAGTCTGGTCTGCCCAATATGAAAATATAAAGCAGTGATAGTCCTCGAACCCAGGATACTGTGCACTATAATCACAGTACTGAACCACTAAACCATGACAGTATTTCACTGGTCAGCCTGTATGAAGAAATGTTGATAAGTCTATGCAAAGTGTCTCATGGAAACCCTGCAGGCACAGCATAATCCCTGTTGAGTTATGACACAAAGGTGAGCCTTGCAGTAAAAATACAACTTGATTTTCAACACACATATAGTATAAATGTTAATATTGGGCATGTTCACACACGTCAACAAATGTAGTGGACTCCAGACAGCAACATACTGAAAGGTCACACTGGGCATGCTCACACACTTGAATAAATGAGGCAAATGTCAGGCAACAAAATACTGAAAGGCCAAATTGGGCATGCTCACACACTTAGGCCATGTCTGAGTACAGCAGTGGGCCACACATATCTGGCAGTTGCATGTGTTAACCCAGGAACCTTTCACTATTCACCAATCCTGCCTTGTGCACACAGTTATATGACAACAGACACATATATAATATATTGGAACCCTGTCATAATCAAATATGTACTACAGATACTTAGGTTGTTCATAGAAAGTGGGAAAGCAAAGAAGATAAAAAACCTGCAATCAGTATCATCAATAAACAATGTGCACTCCAAACATTATCGAATCCAGTTTATGGGAAGATTATCTGTGAAGTAGTCCAGACAGAACCATGACACTCCTTCAGCTATGTCATAAATAGCAATGTGCACTCATATATGTCCTGAGTCAGGGCCAGCTGTAAATGACTGACAATGCCAACATCCTGTCATACTGGCCCATACATACATACCCACCTCCCACTGACAAAAGGCCCTATCATCATACCAGGAGATATCACATGTAGAATGGGTAAACAGCTCCTTCCAAAGTTGAAAACATGGCATCAATTGGATTACATTGTTTCCCTATATGTGTCATAAGTGAACTGCAGAACAAACAGACCCTGCACCTGAACAGTCTGTTGAGCATCACCCTCTCTACAGGATATGAAACTGTCGAATGGATTACAGCAAGATATGGCACACTCCACAAGTGTTTTTGCACAACAGACCATGAGAACTATAGTCTTATAAGCCTATGAAGTCTGATCTGCAAGGCCATGGAGTCCATCATGATTGAAGTCATAAACAGAGCTATTGGAAGCCTACAAACACACAACCCTACCAACTTTGGTTTGGTCATGGGCAGATCAAGGTTCCCAAACCTGCTAGACTGTTTGCAAGGCAGCCACCCAGGACATACATCACTGAAATGAGCTACACACATCCCACTTAGACTTTGAATAGCCTTTTCCAACATTCCAGACACATGTCATATCCACAAAATCAACAACCTGTGCATAAATATGTATTGTCATATGATGGATTGGCAACTGATCCACAGATAGATCACACAAGCTAAGAATTGTGGAGTCCTGTTCAAGCTGGTAACACCTGCTGTCCCCCATGGCTCAGTCCTGGGATTGCATAAAACAAAGTGCACACACATTACCATGTCTAGTCTGATGATGTCAGCATCCTACAAATATAGCAGGAGAAATTAAAACACCCAGTAAAGCATATAGTGCGCCGTGTTAATGCATATCTCTCTAGTATCATAACATAGTTAGGTAGGGGTTTGAATCCTGCAATTAGTGTGTGTGTGTGGGGGGGGGGTGTATGTTTGTGTGTGATTTCCTGGGTGGTGTTTGTTTGTGTGTGATTTCCTGGGTAGTGTATGTTTGTGTGTGATTTCCTGGGTTGTGTATGTTTGTGTGTGATTTCCTGGGTGGTGTATGTTTGTGTGTGATTTCCTTTGAGAGAAGTGCCCTTTTTGGAGACTAGGAAAACATCTTAAAAGAGGTATATAGCTCTTTTGCAAGTCTGATGATGTCAGCATCCTACAAATATAGCAGTGGAAATGAAAGCTCTAAGTAAAGGATATAGCGCGTTGTGTTAATGCATATTTGTCTAGTAGCATAACATAGCTGGGTAGGGGTTTGAATCCTGCAATTCCTGTGTGTATGTTTGTGTGTGATTTCCCTTGAAAGGAGTGCCTGTTTTGGAGACTAGGAAAACAACTTAAAAGAGCTTGGCAAGTCTGATGATGTCAGCATCCCACAAATATAGCAGTGGAAATGAAAACTCCCAATAAAGCATATAGCAATTCATGTTAATGCGTATCTCTCTAGTATCATAACATAGTTAGGTAGGGGTTTGAATCCTGCAAATGCTGAGTCTGTGTGTGGGGGAATATATATGTTTGTGTGTGGTTTCCTTTGAGAAGAGTGCCCTTTTTGGAGACTAGGAAAACACCTTAAAAGTGGTATATTCCTCTTTGGCAAGTCTGATGATGTCAGCATCCCACAAATACAGCAGTGGAAATGAAAACTCCCAATAAAGCACATAGCACGTCATGTTAATGCATATCTCTCTAGTATCATAACATAGTTAGGTAGGTGTTTGAATACTGCAATTGCTGAGTGTGTGTGTGTGACATTGTTGGTCAATGTGTTGTGGGTTTTGCTTTTACTACTGTATGACATATCAGTAAAACAACAGTATGTGTACTGCACACTTCAGGTATCTGTGTGGCAAATACATATATGTACATGTGACCTCAATTAGTTCAGGTGTAAAGCCTGCTTTCTACAAGGATACATCTGTTACCTTTGACAGATTGTGCTGCTGCTTCTCAGACCTTAGGTCACATATGTATGTTTGTGACAAGGCCAGCCACTGTAGTGATCTGTGGCCTAGGTCATCTGTGTCACACACACCCATGACAGTTTCTATAGAATAGTGTGAGTGAGGGTTCATGCCTGGGGTATATTTCAGACATGTTCAAACACAACAAAGTCTGTCAATAATGGACATTCATTATAGGTGTACAACAACTCCGTGGATATGCATACAGACCCCTTATTGCTTATGTGGTACACTGAGGGACTTCAGAATACCTTTGGAAATGTGAATACCAAAGGACAGATGACATAACACGTGGCTGTATGTACACATCGGTACCTGTTCTACATGTTGTGGGCTACTACCTACGTGGTACTGTCGGGATACTATGTTTAGTAAATGTGGATGACTATGCTATAGTTGGCTTATACCTTTACAGCATGGGTTGGACAACATGTATCTATCTGTATGATACCCTTGTGGAGGATAAGTGTCTCATCCAGAGAATGCATTGTAGGCCACTGTATGCATTACCAGATGGGGACGGACATATCCCTAGTGTGTTTGCTTGTACCTAAGAGGGCTACATGCCAAACAGGAGTGGTCCCAGGAATGGGTGGTGGTCAGTACCACTGGTTACTGGTATAGTATAGTACCGGAAGGATCCAAATGCTACTGAGTTTCCTACATCTGTGTGTCAGTTGTCAAGACATCATCTAACGATTGGTTATAGTCAGGCTGTTGAGGTTGTGTATACTACCAGAATGCAAACCAATGACAGATAGTAACAGTATCACCCACAGCATAGTGTCAAACCATGTCATACACACATGTGTACCCAAGTTAAAACGTATCTGTAATAAAATGCATACTGGCCACCAATAGAAACTATGAAGTGTTAACGCTGTGTAATACAGGGCATGTCACCCTTTCCATGTGCCCACTATACACGTACATGCAGACAGTGCACCTCAACCATGTTCACAAATGTACACCTGCAAATCTGTACTGCACACATCACACACGTGCTGTCCACTCACCAACACATGCTGCCAGAACTACACACATCAGCCAAGTGGCACATGGGCGGACAATACATTTTTGGAAGTAACACTGATGTAAAAAATACTACATTGATAATCATAGCTTTAATGCATCATGCCTGCTCAGATATACCTACAAGGATATCATTACACTTTACTGTTGACAACATGCTAACATGGCTACACTGCTATAAAGTCATCCTGTGCATCAGCCACCATGTTAGCCTGTTCCTGCATCAATGTTACAGATGACAGGAGGTGGCACAGTTTCATCATATGCACAGGGTGTGTTGTTGATTTGCCAGAGTCCGACATTGACCCATCCAATGTATATGTGTGTGTGTGTGTGTGTGTGTGTGTGTGTGTGTGTGTGTGTGTGTGTGTGTGTATGTGTGTGAGTGTGTGTGAGGGACAACAGTACAGCATGGGTCAATATTGATGTAATGTGTGTGTATGTGTTAGCCCTAGGTGTTTGTTTTATGTGTGTGTGTCTGCATGCACACAGTTCCACTATGTGGCTGCCAAATACGGGAGGTTGTGGGACAGCAACAGACTGTACCTGCCAGTCTGTATAGATCACCGTCTCTGGCCACGGACACAGTACCTGTGCCTGGCAGGGGTGCTACGGACAGTATCGGATACTAAGTCAGACTAGGTACTATCATCAGAGGCACAGTGATGTCGACTGGACCAATGTCCCTGCTGGGACTGGCCAGAGCCATGTGCACATGGTCTTCTATGATGGTCTATTGACAGCCCAGCCCCAACATTGCTGGGGCTGGTACTGCCACTTCAGGAGCGGCTGTGACTTGTGTGTCGTCTGCGACGACTGCCAGCTGATGATGTTGCTGGCATACGTCTACATCAACGTCTCAGCCGTCCTGCACTGTCCTGGCACATGGACATGACATTGTGGAGGACATCTAATGTCTCCCCCAATGTCTATCAATGACCTCAGTGTAATTATGGATGGCACCGGCAAGGTCACGGACACTGTCATTGATAGCGGTGTTATGGGCCCTCTGTGCCATTAGTCCCTGTCTGGTGTACCGTTCCATATGTGCCTGTGCCTGCATTACAGCCTGGAACATACCTGAGGTTGTAAGAGATGTGGGGGCACATCTGCCAGGGGCATTACTACCAGCAGTGCTCCCACGAGAACCCCTGGACATCTGCCTATGTGGTACCATTCCAGAAAAATGGGTATGGCTGCTGTGAGGGGATGCATGTACCATAGATACCACACTATCCTGGTCAATGCCTACTGTATGCTGTCCCTCAGCTAAGACCATTGGTGATGAGGGATTCATTGGCAGTATGAATGTGCTCATAGATGGGGTGGAAAGCTGTGTACTGTCGATTGGCAGCCCAATGACAGACCCTGTCAAACCTGCCTGTGCCACAACACAAGTATCATCATTTCCACTTTTTGTGGCAGTGACTTCAGGTTCCCTGCTGCACTCAACCAACACAACCTCAGCACCTGTGAGAGGAAGACAGGAAATACACTTTACAATCTGTACATGATGTTAGCACACAAGCACACATGCACACATGAACACATGAACACATGCACACATGAACACATGCACACATGCACACATGCACACATGGATGCATGCACACATGCACACATGAGCATATGCACACATGCACACATGAACACATGAATACATGCACACATGCACACATGCACACATGCACAAATGCACACATGCACATATGCACACATGAACACATGAACACATGCACACATGAACACATGAACACATGCACACATGAACACAAATACACTACTCACTAAAGTTGACACACACACACACACACACACACACACACACACACACACACACACACACACACACACACACACACACACACACACCAATAGCAATCCAGTACATACTCATTAGTGGTTGATGGTGGAGTACAGTATCACAAGCCAAAGAGTCCTATCACACATGTCAGCATGCAAGATGTGTGTTGCTCAACAGCATGCAGTGCAAGTGTAGAGAGTCCTTGTTAATAACAGTATACGTGTCTTTGATGCATGTGTGTTGTTCAATGATTGGCCTCACCCTGGAACACAATGTGTACATGGACACAAAATTGCTGTGTAAGTATTAAATCCTTTTCAATGTCCTGTGCCCCATCACTCATAGGTATACATACCATGGCTAGATGCACACAACTGTCAGGTGTATAGCAATGAATGCTATGTGTAGTACTGTAATTACTGTAACTGGATGTAGTGTAGTACCATGAGCCATCATCAGGCAGCATCATGTGGTCACTCAAGGCCACTAATGTGTGCCACACTGGCAACAATCTTGCTGTACCTGAACTGCAGCACTGTGGCTACATTAACCATTTCACAGGCAGTTGTTACATGGGTATGTAAGGTGTTCAATAGGGAGCATTGCCTAACATGATTGTGTTGTGTGTTGAAGAGTGTCGCACCGCCCCATGATAGGCCTCTACCCCTCAGGTATAGTATGTGTGCTGTGTGGATGACATTTGGGATACTGGAGTCTGACCTTACAGCAGGTGTCTAAATACGCCATGTGTATCATATTAACACTTACTGCATATGACAAAGTGGTGTATGTTGTGTGCATGTGTATTGACTCTGCCTATAAAATGTCAACTACAGTGTACCACAAGTGTTTGGGATGCTCTGTGTATTGCATACATTTGAGGCAGCTACTCATGTTACTGGGATGTGCATAGCCCCACATAAAACATGCAGAGCATGCATTATGTGTAGGTGTTTTACATGTGTATATGGCCTACAACTCACCTATGACATGCACATGTTATTTGCTATATTAAATGTAGAATACTCACCAGCATGGGTCTGCTGTCTTGCTGTCACACCAGAGGGACCTACAAGGATATGAGACAGTTTGTTAGTGTCAACAACTATGGCATTGCTGCTGTGAGTTTGCAATTTTACAGTAGTACAACGGGTGACAGTCACAGACATACAGATTATGTTCCAAATTATCAGTATTGCACAACACCAGGCTCCACATCTTCTAAATACACAGTACACATCTGACATATGTATGTTCTAACAATTGAGCTAACAGTAGTCTACAGATATGCCATGTTACCTGCATGCTCCGAGTCAACTTGCTGGGTGATTCCGGCCTCCATGATGACACATGTCTGTTGTAGTGGTTGGCCAGGAGCCATCACGCTGAGAAGCAGCTCTTCCACTCTGGTGAGGGGCGGATGTAATGCTGCACCACCACCTGTGGCAAGCTGTTGCCTGTGGACATCAGAGGCATGCTGCCGGACATGTCTAATTAAATCACTGCAGTGATGGTGTACCTGCTCATAAGTCCGGTTATGCATGCCTACGTCATTCACCCGACGGACAACATCTTGGCACAGTGCAGTGCACTCATGCTGGTCCTGGCTGGTTCTGGAGAACAGCAGGGTGTGATGTTGTAGTAGGGTGGATATTATTATTTCCTCCTCTTCAGGGGAATACACAGGGTTGCGATGGTGAGACATGTCCCTGGAAGACAATAAAACAATAATTGTGAGCAAGTCATGTGGCACACAACATTCTAAAGTACAGATATCAATGAAATGCCATATATAGCAACCTATTGGCTGTCAGTAGATACACACTTTTAATGCCACATATCAATGCTCAGCCCACAACTGCCTGACAGTGCCTGACATGTTCTATATATTAAACCATGTTCTGCACAGCAACAAAGTGAAACCAGTTTGTAAGACTATACAACAGTACATGGCACACTGTATGTGACACAATGCACCACCTAGCCACAGGAGGTATATATCAAGCTAATGCATGAAGAAAGATGTCATCCATTACAATGAATGTAAAGTACAGTTACAATATTTCCAGTATACCACAGTAGTCTTTGATGCCAAACCCCTGCATAACATATGTGCACAGTTGTTGATATAGGTGACATACTGCTGTACTAGACTATATATGTTGCTAGATACACACGTATACCCTGTAACACAGATATGATTGAGGGCATGGTACAGGCATAATTACACACACATCAGACATACATACAACACACAAATGTATGCCAACCCAGATGAGCTTTACCTGTGTACTATACAGTACTGTGTGTCACTACTTACAAAACCTTATGCCTGAGGTATGTAATCTGTGAGGACTACAGGGAACACACAAAACAGTGTTTTGAAGCAATGTGAACATACACCATACTGTACTGTTTAGGCCTACAGCTTCAGGTAGTACTACAGTTCATATGGGAGTTGGATTCACCAGCAGTACCACTCACTAAGCATACATGTATTGCTTTAGCCTACAATGGGACACCGCAGTCGACAAAAAGGGATTATGTCACACCGTATGCCATACAAATTTTTCTGCCTAGCAATAGCATACACATCTTTTGCTGGGATCACAGCTAGGACACAAACTACCATGACAGAAACAATTTCACACTAAGCTATCACACCTTTACAGACCTTGCACACATTCACTAACACATTCACCATCACACTCAGTCAACCTCACATAGCAATTATTGCACTAAGCACATGTGTGTGTGCATCGTGTCAAGGGTAGGTAATACGCTATTGGCCCTAGGGCCTACAGCAGCCTAGCCATACGCTACCCTGGCTTTTGACACACATGTAATTTAATTTCACTTATCACTGTCAACCCGAGCCACAGAGGTGATTCCCGGGGTGTATTTCCTATCTCCCAAACAATCACCAGGAGTATTTATGACAACTGCTAATGAGGAGCTTTGTTTGCTATTGATAGGTGGTTTGTTCCAGAGTATGGTATGTCTCTGAATTAGGACACTATCCCTCCAGCATGTGCTGTTTATTGAGCTGACAAGGTGTAGGGCCCTAGAGCGTGTATCTGGGAGGGATTGTAACATGTTTACGTGGAGGATGTCCAACAGCTATGGGTGTGACATAGCTCAGTATGTTAGGCAGAGGTCACCTCTGGGTAGGCGGTATGCAACACAGTGTAGCTGTGGTTTTGTGAGTCGGTCTGCATAGGGCATCTGTTTGAGGCTGGTATTACTCTTTGTGAGGTATGTCTGTGGCCTTTCCAGTTGCTGCAGTTGGCATTGTACTCTCTAATAGGTTTCAAGTGTGATAAGTAGAGGGGAACACTGACCTATATTTCCCTAGATGACACACCTTTTGTGATGACGTGTACCACGTAGACAGAGTACATGACCAGCGTGGCACTGTGATTATCAAAGGGGAGGCTACTGTCCACCTGTGTCCCATGTTCCCTTATCACACCTTTGGTGTTAGGTAGACTACCACCTATGTGGTAGTTAATGGGTACAGTGTTCTGGCAAGAAGGTATGGCACTGCAGTGTCAACACTGAGCTTCAGTCCATACTTTGGTCGCTAGGCACCTGTCGCAGTAAGCATGCCCCATGTCTCCCTCCCTCTATTTATATTTGTTTTGTGTCTTTCGGCTTTTCCCAGATAGGGGTCGCCACAGTGGAACTCCGGTCCACTAATGATTGGCAGTAGATTTTTACGTGCTGGCTTGCCGGGCCTAATGCACAACCTTCAATGAAGGAATGCCCATTCACGCATGTCACCACACAGAAGATGCTCTAACTGAGAATCAAACGGGCAACATCTAACTGTGAGGTAACAATGTTACCACAGCACCACCACTGCAGTATTCTCCCTCTATCTATATATATCTACACACATATATATATATATATATATATATATATATATATATATATATATATATACTTAAAACGAAAATTGAACAACGTAACAAACAATAAAAAAACTCCAAAGCAGACTCAGAAGTAATCCAGGCAACAAAGTAGTATTCCAACTTAGGTTTTTAGCGCTTTCATCCACTTATTTTAATTGTGAACTTCCTCAGAAAATAACAAACACATACTCCCAAGTTCCTTTAAATACTTAAAAAATAGGAAATGACATCACAATGTCAATTCACATATTTTTTTAAAAAACATTCAAACTCTATTCATAAATATACTTTGTGTTGTAAATATGTTGAATATATACTAAATAAAATATTTTCTTCACTTTGTGATTGTTTTAAAAAATAATGTTCATAATTCTGACATATATCATTATTATTTCAATAAATATATAACTCATACTAATGAGCCCGAACTTATACAAACATCTTTTGCCATGAGAATGGGTTTCGCTAATCCTCCTCTTAAACTTATAACTTCCCGCTCTATATTCTTTAACCAATCTACCTCATATCCCCTCTGTAAAAATAAAGACCTGAGGAATATAATTTCATCTAAAAAAATTTTTTCATCAGTTGTCAACCTACTTAAATGAATAATCTGTCCTTTAACCACCCCTTTCTTCATGTGTGGTGGATGCAAACTTTCTTTGTGTAAATATTGATTCGCAAATATTTCTTTTCTAAATATTTTGCTTAAAAATGTGTTGTTTTCCTTATTCAGACTCAGTTCTACGTCTAAATATGTAATGGTTTCACCAAAACCACTTATCTTGAATTCTAAAAAGTTCGTAGTGTTGTTTATATCTGTAACCATACTTTCAAATTCTTCTTGTGTGCCACTCCACAAGAAAAACAAATCATCAATAAATCTAAAGTATGCTTGCACCTTCTTAAAATTCAGATGTTTTACCAAAAACTGTAATTCCCAATTTGCCATCACTAGATTAGCAAATGCCGGTGCTACCCTGGCACCCATCGCCACTCCAGAAATTTGCTGGTATATATTTTTCTCAAACTTGAAAAAATTGTTCTCAAGAACTAATTCCATTAAACTGCAAATAGTTCGTATTTTGCTATTATCAAAATCTGTTTTTCCTGTGAGATATTCCCTTAAATAATCTAACCCTTCTTGTTGTTTAATAGATGTATACAAGGATTTCACATCTAAACTAAAAAACATAGTATGTTCTAAATCAACATCAAGATCTCTTAACTTTTCTAGAAGATGCCAGGAATCTCTTATATAAAACCTTGATTTTTGTACAATCGGATTCAAAACTTGGTCCAGCCAAATTGAAATATTTTCTGTTTTAGAATGTTTGGCTGCTACTATTGGCCTAAAAGGTGGATTTGTTGAATTGCCTTGAATTTTTGGAATGCCAAAGAAACTAGCTAATTCGGGATACTCTATCAGAAAATATTCATAAGTACTGTAATCTAGTTCTCCTTGACTCAACATATCAAATAAAGCTATGTCCACTTTCTGAAAACTTTTTCTAACATCCTTTAAGTTAACTTTTTGATATGTACATATATCTTCCAACATTTCCAACAAAGATGCTGTGTATTGATGTGTATTCATAATCACTATTTTCCCCCCTTATCTGCCTTCATTGTTTTAACTTTTTGATTATTGCATAAATCCTTTAAAGCTGTTTGTTCTCCTTGACTTAAATTTTCTACACCTTTTGGAGAAATAATCATTCTAAAATCATTCTCACATAAACTCTGAAAAGTTTGCAAAGTGGTGTGTAAAGGAGGGTTAAAAGTACTAGGTTTCTTAGATACATGTTTAAATACCCCAACATCTGATGTTTCTATAATATCTTGCATGATATAACTTGGGTTTAATTTTCTCAAATACAACCTAAAGTCAATCATCAATTTCCCTATATTCATTTTGTTAGACGGTATAAAAAAAAAACCTTTTTTCAACACACTTAAAGTATCATCAGTTAAAACAATGTCAGACAAATTAATGACACTAATGTCGTATTCCTCTACAGTCCTTGTATGGGTTGAAATAACACGTCCTTCATTTAACTTCAATGTTTCCTGTAATTCTGATTCTTCCCTTTCCCTTTCCCCTTCCCTTTGTATTGAGTGGTGTTGTGCCACCTGTAAGTCTGTTTGTTTCTTACATTGTCCTTGGGAAAAGGAACTGAATTACTTGATTTATTACCACTAACAACTGCTTGAACATAATTTCTTGAACAGTTGTTACAACCATCTTTGTTGGAATGTTCCCCTTCAGATGTTGTCTTACTTCCATTTTCATTTACTTTGACTCCACCAATATTGTCATTATTTGTGTTAGTCTCTCCCATATAAGAACTAACTGTCTGTTGATTATGTACAAATGACTCTTTGTTAGGTACAACACTGTTATTTGAGGATACTTTTGTCCCTTGTTCGTCCATCTCCCTATCTTGTGTAATATAGGCTTGTTTGTTCACATAAGAAAAAATGTCTCTTCTTAATTTAGACTGTTTCCTAGCCACTATTGTAGCCCGATGTCTGTCAGCTTTCGCCTCAACACTATTATACAGTACTACGTGATCCAAAAAACAGCCATAATTTTTTATCCTTTGATAAAGTTCTTTAATGCTCTCTTTTATTGTAGTCAGCTCTTTCTGATAATGAGCTACCAACAAGCCCATCATGGTGACGCCAGTATTGTTGTACAGTTCTATCAACAGTTCACATAGTTCGTCACCTACTTTCACACAATTTGGAAACTTAGCTGTTCTTAGGCCTTGTGGAACTAGTTTCCTGTTAATGCACTCCTCTAAGTACATAACTTCTAATTCTAAGGTAACGTGCCTCATAACTAATTTTTCAAGTTCAAAAATAGCCTTTTTACAATTAACGCCATCCATATGACTATTTTCAGTATTGCACTTACTTGCTGTACTGTTCAAATTGTTCATTTGTGTTGACGAAAAAGGATTCTCTCCAGTCTTACAAATGTAATCCCAAACGTTAGATTCTTTAGCGTTGATAAATCCAACAGCTCCCTGTTTGTCCGCTCCATTGCAACTAGTTCCTTCTCCAGTCGCGTCACTTCCTTTCGTGTTACAGGGAACCTCTGTAACCTTGTCCAACCTCTTTTCAAACTCTCTTTAACCACTTTAACGATAGTGGCTATGAATTCATCCTGATGTAATTGAAAAGGTGAATTCTGAACGCCACTCTCTGGAACCGGGTATATAGACAAGTTCAATAAACTTGTCTGGCTTGTCGAACCTGCTTGACTCATACCTTCTGTAGCCATGGAACAGCTTCCAAATAAACTCGGACAATAAACGAACTTAAAACGAAAATTGAACAACGTAACAAACAATAAAAAAACTCCAAAGCAGACTCAGAAGTAATCCAGGCAACAAAGTAGTATTCCAACTCAGGTTTTTAGCGCTTTCATCCACTTATTTTAATTGTGAACTTCCTCAGAAAATAACAAACACATACTCCCAAGTTCCTTTAAATACTTAAAAAATAGGGTTCAGTGATGGTGGAGAAAAATACCAATTATAACATCTCATTTCCGTTACCTATAGTAAATGAAATGGGTCAAATAAAGGAAATAATCCAAAATAATTGGAAAGTTTTGCTTGGAAACAAAGATCTAGTTACAAGAATAGGATTAACACCCATGTTTACTTACAAAAGGTTGGTTAATATAAAATATATGTTAGAAATGGACAACAAAGAGTATTTTAGTAACACTAGAAGTGCCAGTATAAAAAAAAAAAAAAAAAAGGAACTTTTGCTTGTCAAAATTGTAAACAATGTAGGTATATAAGCAACAGTTCTTCTGTTTTTGTACAATGTTTGAATTATACAATATGGCCTAGAGATTATTACAATTGTAATTCTGAATATGTAGTGTACATTGCATGCTGCGCATCATGTGAACATTTTTATATAGGAAAAACAAAGAGAAGTTTGAAGCGCAGAATATACGAACATAATTTAGCTATAAAGAAGAAAGATATGTTGAATTCATTAGCAAAACATGCAGTTGGTTGTTCAAATTTTAAAAAATTTGAATTTTCAGTAGTAGAGAAGGTTAAAGAAGTGCCTTTTGGAGGGGATCTGAACAACATTCTGGAATGTAAAGAAACATTATGGCAACTCTGTTTGGCTGCAGATCGATTACCAGGTTTAAATGAATCCATTAATTTGAAATGTTTTTTTATCAAATAGATAGAAATGTGTGAAAACATATGTATATATTTTATTCTATTTAATGGTCATTAGTATGAGTTATATATTTATTGAAATAATAATGATATATGTCATAATTATGAACATTATTTTTTAAAACAATCACAAAGTGAAGAAAATATTTTATTTAGTATATATTCAACATAGTTACAACACAAAGTATATTTATGAATAGAGTTTGAATGTTTTTTAAAAAAATATGTGAATTGACATTGTGATGTCATTTCCTATTTTTTAAGTATTTAAAAGAACTTGGGAGTATGTGTTTGTTATTTTCTGAGGAAGTTCACAATTAAAATAAGTGGATGAAAGCGCTAAAAACCTGAGTTGGAATACTACTTTGTTGCCTGGATTACTTCTGAGTCTGCTTTGGAGTTTTTTTATTTTATATATATATATATATATATATATATATATATATATATATATATATATATATATATATATATATATATATATATATATATATATATATATCTACATATCTATATATATCTATATATATATCTATATATATATATATATATATATATATATATATATATATATATATATATATATACATACATACACACATACATAAAAACATCCATTGTTGTACATATAGATGTACATATAGGCACATATACAGTCCACTATTCATGGTGGGAATATCAATTATGCGACAGTTGTGAGTTAAACAGTTATGTAATAATATTGCACAGTGTTGTGCAGACTGCATTGAAGGTGTCCTCAGCCCATGTAGCTTTAGAAGGCCTCACTGGCTGCAACACTGCAAAACTGACAGAGCATACCCACAGTGTTTAACCACATGTCATATACCACCACTGCATGCTGTTTTCTTTGCCACACACTACAACCTACATAGAAATATGCACATAACCTTCAACAATGTATATATATATATATATATATATATATATATATATATATATATATATATATATACACCTTTCACAAACAGTTGCAGTATGTCCCTTGCCCTATGCACATGTACATATATATAGAGATACGTACTGCTGCCTCATGTGGATGATTCACAGAGTACTCTTCATAAACATCTACTACATGCCAGCAAATACATATGTGTTACATACCTTTCCTTTGTATTGCTCTGTTCCGTTTGTTTTTAAAGGAAATAATTATTTATTTATTTATTTTTTTTTTTCTCTGTCTGTTGCTGTTGCTCTTTCTTTTTCTGTGTCTCTCTGTTTCTGTCTCTTTGTCTGTCTTTGTATGTGTCTGCGTCTGTGTCTCTGCCCCTGTCTCTGTCTCTCTCTCGCTCTCGCTCTCTCTTGCTGCAATGAGATTATTGCATGTGTGGACAGCAAGTACAGCCTACTTTTCTAGGTATCTGCACATGTGCATGTGATGGCCTCTGCACCAGTTGGTGCCCACCATTTACTAATTGCATGCAGCCTGCTGTGTGGTAATTGCAATACTCACTGTCATAGCAGCCCACAGCTATAAAATGCTAGGTTAGGTAGGCGTAGCCCTTTTAGCTTTCCAAAGTGGGGCCCATGCTTGTTTGCTGTGGACACCATTGTGTCAGTCAGAAGGTTGGTATACTTCTTATCTCTGAAGCTAGGGTTGTAGCCAGTGATTTGCATGTTGTGCTCAAACCTGAATGTTGCTGCTTCTAGTACACACTTGTCAGTGTAGAATTTTACTCACCCTTCCAAATGCTTACACAAGATACATGGGAGTATGTTCTTTACTAATTAGACAATTAACTGCCATACAAAAAATAGTTATTGCAATGTATTCCTCTGGCACATGAACTGTTTGTGAACTACTATACTGTAAATATTAATTACCTCATTTCTGAACAGTTTTTTGTTTATTTGTGTTGACATTAGCACAGGCTGCTCAAGACAACTGGACACATTTCAGTACTGAGTATGCCTACCTACATCCTTGGTAGAGCCTGAATACACAGGTATATTGTTCTTTTGGGTAGGGGTGCAGAAGTACAGAGAGCATTATATATTATTGTGTGATGTTTATCTTGCTGAACATACAGGGTTGCTGTGTACCTGTTAGTTTAACAAGGCAAGTAGTCTGTCTGCGTAGCTCCCACTTGTGGACATATCCAGATGGTAGCCAGAGGTTAGCCTATTATTATTTGTCTGTGCACCACACCAGTCTTTTCTGCACTGGAACAATGGCATTGTCACAGTTGGTTGCTAACAGTACATGGCTACATCCTTTGATATTTCTGTGTTGTACTCCTACATAAGAGTATGCTTGTGGGACTCATTCCAAAGCTATTTTCAGAGTGTGTAACAGCAGAAAAGCTGAAATGCCTGTGTGTTTCTGCCTCTGCCAGGCCTCTGATACACTCAGGTATATATTTGAACAGCCTCAGGGAAAGGTACATATAAGTGGGGTACACCTGTAATATATACAGACATTAAGTTGAGAGTGTGAGAGAATCAGAGCATATGTATGAATACACCTTTTCTGATGTGCATGCAGTGTGTACTCTTACTTATTGACATTATTCATTAAATGTAATTCCCCACTTTTCGGCCTACCATCAGTACTTTTCAGAGGGATTCTGAGGGACAAAGATAACATTTGTTTATGAATCAGGGACATCCCTGAAAAGCAGTCACAGTTGGGAAGTATGGCCTATGCCCTATTCAAATATGGCAGTGTTTATCCTGCTCTGATACTGTGTGGGTTTGTAAAGTGCTACTGTAACATTATTTCCTGCTAGAATGGCTGGTTCTCTTTTCACAGTCATGTCATGCAATTCCACAACAACTGCTGGTAAAGATCCACAAGATTTGTGTTATGGCATTCCTATTTTCCCTTTGCATTCACTTATTGTAATGCATGATATATTTATTACAGCACCAACTTGTTGTATATCAACTGTGGCCTAGTGGTACTTCATGCAGTGTAGTGTGTCCAAGGTCTGGGGTTTGAGACTGACAGAGGTGTTTTATTTTGCTGCTCAGCAGAACAAGGGCCCTACCATGCAGAGTGACTAAGGCACTTTTAAGCAGTTGTAAGCGGGTTTGCGTGGGTTTGCGTGACACTTAGCAATACTTAGCTAAGTGCACACATGCGCACACTCGCTTAAATCCGTTAACTACTGCTTAAAAGTGCTTACTCCCGCTAACCCCAGCACTAATTTCTTTGAAAGAAAAGAAAATGGGGAGATAGGAAAGTTGTGAAAAGGGGGGCACAAAGAGGGAAAGACAGTAGGGAAACAAGCTCAGGATGTGCAGGATGGGTGTAGGGAAGGTCCATAGCTGCCCATTTCTTTACCAGCAACAGCTGTGCATATGCAATAAATTTGGAGTGAAATTTGAAACCTTCCACCCCTGAGAGAGGGGTGAGGACAACAAAGTATGTTGTACTGCCAATTATAATTATCAGTTTACATGTCCAGTGGACATGTGTGGGAAATGGGCAGCTATGTATGGGGCATAATTTTTTTGTGGGAACAGATTGCCCTTTTTTTTTTTTTTTCAGGTGAGAGTGGAAAGTGAGGTAGAGGAAGTAGGTATATTTGGGGAGGTAGGTTGGGGAGGTAAACTGTCAAGACAAACAAAAAGCATACAGGGGCGGAATATGACACATGGGGTGGGTGAACACAATTGACGGGGATGGATGTTTGGAAATCGCAAGCCCATGAGCCCACAGATGGTAACAGTGGAACTGAGATCCCCACCCATGGGCAGTCACCACTGCACCTTCACAGCCCTGAGGGTGGCTGTGCTGGGGGCTGCGTAGGAGGGCCAGGCTCACCCATGAGTCGCGCCACTCTCACCTCGAGCTGGCTTAGGGGATCAGTGACTGAACGCTGGATCTCCCTACGCACCATAGCCCGGACCCTTCGGAGGGTGACAGGTGGCCCTTCTCCACCCACGCTTGCATGGGGGGGATGAGCCCCATCTCCTGCAGCGCTTCCACCTGAAGGTGGCACAGGACCAATGGAGGAGGGGAGCCCAGGCTGGGCACCGGACCTGCTGGTGCCAGGTGCAATCGCCAGCTGAGGAGGGACAGGTGGGTCCGCTGGGACCGGCCTTCCCATACGTTCTGTGATTAGGCATGTTTAATTACAACATAACAGCATTCCAAATTAGTTGTAACAGCATGCAGTAATATTCCCATTAACCCAATACACCAGAGTTCCAACAGTTGAACAGCAAGCATAACACATGCATATATTGAACGACAGTGGACATTCCAACAGCATGCAGGGATGATTGGTGGCAACAGGCCACCAAGATTGTGGTGTTTGAACAGGCACATGCATCAAAGTAAATGCAGATATTTATAGAACAATAGGACATATGTCCCAACACATGTTTTGAGATTAGACATACCCATTGAGGTGTGGAATTGCATTGTTTATGCACATACAGTAGGGTGTAAAAAGAAACCTCCATTAACATCTTATAAGTACTTTTAGTCTACACTACATTCCTATTGACTGCAGGTGTATATCCCCTACATGTATTTTTACACTAGGCAACATGCATTAGGTTGTGTAATGGGTTTGGCTAGTTCATTATATACCTGACCTATATCTGACATACTAACTGTCCAAGATGCAGATGTTACTGCTACATAGTTATATATTTTATTTATATTTATATATCTACATATCTGGATGTGTTCACATGACATTTTCAGTTAAATTTCTACAGAACCCTACATTTCGTGTAGCACACTCACATTTCTGGGAAACACATTAACAAGCTACTCATGTGCCAGATTTACCTATGCATGCCAGCCATTAACCGACTGTTGAGGTCTGTATATATGCTTCACAGCTACTGGCATGTCCATCATCCACTTTATATGGGACTGCCCAACTGTGGGTTGACAGCACTTAATACAACAGTACTATTTATATAATGCAAGGGTACAACAACATTTCAAAGTAAGTGACACAGACACACTCCAAGTATTATACCTTTATTAATTACATTACACACTTTTCTACAGGCTCTTTCCTTTATTTGATATTACAGTGCATATGGAGGACATATTCAAGACATATTATACCTTTATTAATAGGGTACAACACTCTTCTTTCAGGCTCGTTCACTTATTTTATATGACAGTACATGCAGAGATATTATTCCGGACTTATTTTACCTTTATTAATGGGTTACTACACTCTTTTTCTGGCTCTCTGACTTATTTTATATAACAGTACATACAGAATAATTACTAACCTGCCTGGTGGCGCAGCCTTAGCAGCCTATCTGCATAGGCTTGCTGATTCACAGCATGGACACCTGCAGCTGTGAAGTAAATAAAGGGATATTGAGACATACCTATACATTATATAGACTAAATTAGCATGTCTTACATACTGCATTTCATGGCTACCTACTCAATAGTGGGGCATCTTGCATGTCACGGGCCTCCTGTATCCATTGGTTCAGTAGGTCCTGCTTCCGTCTCTTCAGGTCTGCATGGTGATGACGGACCTCCTCACCAGTCCGAGGGATGCCTGTGGCACTGGTGAGATCATGAGCTAACCGGTTCCAAGCCTCTGCTTTGTACTCCATCCCTTGGAACTGGCCCTGCAGGAGTCTTGACTCATGATGGTGGACAAGGAGCCAAACCATGTATTTTGACTCCTCGATGCCCCAGCGTTGCGCTTGAAAGCGAGTACCCTCTCCAGCACCAGCCATTCTAACTGCAGATGGGAGCTACAATCAGTTATGGCGAATATTTCTGCCTATGGAGCTTAAATATGCCGCATTTCCCCGCACTTTTTTGTGATTGGTCCTTTTTGAAAATTCTCGGCTTACTGCAGACATGCTTAGCAATGGCTAATCTACCATTTATAAGTATATGTATGTTAACAAGTGTTTTTCCTAAACTGTCATGGCTTAGTGGTTCAGTAGTTTGATTGTGGTGCACAGTGTCCTGGGTTCGAACCTTGTCATTGCTTTTTATTTTACTACTGTCCAGACAGGCTAGGGGATGTGGCTGTGTTTAGGCAACTTTGCTTTATGTTGCTCCATGTTGCCTTACGGTGCACTGGTTAGCTCGGTGTGCACCTCCACGCAAACCTATTGCACTGGGTAAAGCACTGCTTAGCTATGGGCAACTATATTGTGCTGGGTAAAGCGCTGCTTATCTATGGCCAACTATATTGCATTGGGTAAAGCACTGCTTAGCTATGGGGAACTATATTGCGCTGGGTAAAGTGCTGCTTAACTACAGGCAACTATATTGTGCTGGGCAAAGAGCTGCTTAGCTACGGGCAATTATATGTCAAGATCCTTCTTATATTTATAAATATACATTTTGTTCACTGATACATAGGCCATTTCAATGCTTTTTAGTAATATTTTAGTCATATATGTCAGGAATTATTTCATATACTAATTTAAAACATAAAATAGAAAGGGGAGTGGTGGGACTCGAACCGTGCATGCCTTCTCTTTGTGCGAAGGCTCTACCACTATGCTATTGCTATTTGGCTTAATTTGCATAAACATTCCTTATTATGCTCTTCAATGTTGAAATTGCTAACTGCAGCTAAGCAATGGGCACACCCGCGCAAACACGCGCAAATACGGGCAGCTATATTGGGAATTAGAAAAAAAAATTTAAAGTTTTACATTTTATAACTGTAGTGGGGGTTTACAATGTGAGGGAGTGTAGTGTTGGGTATGTAGACATTTGAGCGGACTCGTTCATGTGTGTTGACATTTCACAATTTAGACACTTGCAGGGGCATGGACCTTTGGACTGCTCGGCAGTCAGACACGCCCCCTGCCTTCATGCACGATCCGTATTAGACTTGGAGTGGAGTCAACATGCCCTCATGAATATGCATGGCATGCTGACGTCATACCGTTCAACTGCAGTTTCCGAGTAAGACTTATTTAGTTTTACACGGAGGATTCGTGAACCTTGGGGAGGGTCTTTGTTACTATGGATTATAAAAGGATTTATTTTCAGTTTTTCCTCACCAAACAGGGTTAGTTTGGTTTGAGTAAATGCTGTATGACATCGATATTGGCGCCAGTGCTGAAGTGGGCATGCTTAAAGATGCGATGGAACTGGTACAAATGAACATTCTTTTTACCTTTGAAGGGTGAGTTATTCCATCAAGTCACCAGTGTTGCAATGGGCCTTGCTTGTGCCTCCATTTATGCTAGAGTTGTCCTGTTATATTAGGAACTTAAAGTTTTTGTTTTAAATCTAGGTTTGCTACTATTTGGGATATTAATCTCACATTTTTGGATGATATTTTTATTTATTGGAAAGGTCTACTTTCAAACATGGATGAGCTTGTAACATTTTTAAACACTAGTACTGAATTATTGAAATTCACCTACACAAAGTTTTCTATATCAATTGACTTTTTGGAGATTATGCTATATAAAAATGTTGCTGAAAATTAAAATAGCTTTTCCTCCAAAATGTTTAAAAAAGTAGATTCTCTAACAGCTGTTTACCTTTTCAGAGTAGTCACCCGGTAAAGCAGAAGCAAAGCATGGTTAAAGGTCAAATAATCCACATTTCTAGATTTGTTTCTGAAAATGAGATCTTTATTGAGACTGGATATTTAAAAGGGCTGTTTGTTGAGAGGTTATATTTCCAAAACAAGATGAGCAAAACTAGTGATGAAGTTGGTAAGGGAATGTGATGATCCATTTGTCCCCATCCTAAAGGGGATTATAGCGAAACCCAGGCCAACTAAATGTAATGTGGGTTTATATAATGTTGTTGTTAAATATTCCAGTGGGGTCAGTATGATGGAATAAGTGACTGAGAAACACTGGCTGACAATTACCCATTTTATTGACATAGATGTGGTGGGGCTTTGTCCTTATTTTAGTTATAAGAGGGCCAGGAATATTAACAACATCTTGTAAAATTGGGTATACCTGAAATTTAACCTTTGGTGGTACCACAAAATGTAAGTTTTGTAATCAGTTCCCTTTCATTCATGGGCACACTCCAAATACGATTAAAAATAGCATGTACCAATTGATAAACTACCTAGGGCCAACTGTGTTACCAAGATAGTGGTATATGCAGTAGTTTGTCAAGCCTGTAGTGTTTTTATATAGGTATTACTGTTCTCTCTCTAAGGGAATGCATATATGAACATGATTATGTTATAAGAACAAAGAATTGCAAAATACTTTAAGTAAGCATAGTATTAATTGTGCTATTAACAACAAGTTTCTTTTTACAGTATTAGAAAAAAATGTGGGCGACTGGGAAAACTACCTAAAATATAGAGATATTTGCTGACAAGTTTATTTTGCAGCACATTGTCCACCTGGTTTAAATGACACTAGCAATATTACTTGTATGTTTAAAAGGAGGTCTTACAATATTTAAAGTACATCAATTCTAATTTGTGCAATTTCTTTTAACAATGTGATTGTGGTTAAGCCTTGACTGGTCTTTGTATAACTTTATGTTTTAAACTAATGAGTAGTATTTTAAATTGTAGCACTTTTAGGTACCTGTTTCTTTAAGGCAACAGGTATGTTTATCATGTGATAGTTCCATTTCCTATTTAAACAGTGGTTTGGTTTGTGTTAGTCATTTTTAAGAAATCTTATAAATACTGTGACAAAAGCACTTAGGTTCATATGTTCATAGGTGTGTACTAGGTTAATGACCCTGGAGACTTTCCAAGTCTAGCCCATAGGATTACCCTGGTATCATGCCACCCGACCTTAGTTCCCAGTGCCTCTGTCGAGCAGAGCCACTGGAGTAATCCCTGGGGTGAATTTTCTATTTCCCATCCACTCATCAAGATTTCTCTTGAAGAGGGCCAGTGAAGTGCTCTGTTTGACAGGTATGGGAAGTCTATTCCATACCATGGGCAGTCTATGGGTTATGAACCTGTCCTTCCAGCATGTTCTGTTGATTGGGTAATGAGGATGAAGTCTGTGGAATGTGTGGTGTGGAGGGTTTGGGATTTTTTTAGATGTAGCATTTCTAACAGAGCTGGACATGGCTTTGTAAGTCAAGCAGAGATCACCTCTAATTAGGCGATATGAGACAGAGAATAGTTGAAGTTTTTTGAGTCTGTCCATATAGGACAAGTGTTTAAGGCCTAGGATCCTTTTTGTTAGGTACTTTTTTGGCCTCTCCAGTTGTTGCAGGTGTCTAGTGAGGTACATGCCAAATAGGGCATTGTACTTGATGATTGGCGTAATGTGAGGAGACTAGAGGGAGACAATGACCTCCGTTTTCCTGTATGCAAAACCCTTAGTAATGAAATGTGCCACATAGATGGACTTTCTGACCACAGTGGCAATGTGGTGGTCAAAAGAGAGTTTGCTGTCAACCTGTGTTCCCAGATCTCTTATAATGCCTTCTGTGTTTAGTGGACTACCATCGATGTGGTAATTCATGGGAACTGTGTTTTTCCCAAAGGAGATGATGGCACATTTTGTTGCACTGAGCTTCAGGCCATGGTTGTGACACCAGTCGTTGGTCTCAGTGAGACCTTTCTGTAGGATGTCAACATCACTTGGGGGGGGTTAATAGTAGCTCCCAACTTGCAATCATCTGCAAACTTTGTCAGCCAGAGTCCCTTCGTGTTGGCCTGGACTTCAGAGAAGCCAAACAGGAGAGGACCCAGGACCAAACCCTGTGGGACTCCACTTGTGACTGGTAGGCAGTCTAACTTTGAGTCAGCTACTTTCACACTGTGGGTTCTATCTGTGAACCAGTTTGCAACCCACCTAGTGATATAGGGGCTGATGCCTAGCTTGGTGTGTTTTTCTATGATTCCTGAGTGGGGAATGGTATCAAAGGCCTTGGCCAGATCAAGGTAGGCTGTATGAACCACCTTGCCTTCATCAACAGCTCTGGTGACTGACTCAAAGACGTCAATCAGGTTGAGCAGGCATGATCTACCCTTCACAAAACCAAACTGTGTGGGATCCAGAGTTTGGTGATTCCCTATATCCTTGCTGATGATGATGCATTCCATAGCTTTGCATATCAGACTCATCAGGCTAACTGGGCAATAGTTCCCAGGGTCTATAGTCACTCCTCCTTTGTGGAGATGGATGACTGTAT
Source organism: Protopterus annectens (assembly GCF_019279795.1). Lineage (NCBI taxonomy): Eukaryota > Metazoa > Chordata > Ceratodontiformes > Protopteridae > Protopterus > Protopterus annectens. The sequence continues at coordinate 663,143,185 of NC_056744.1, forward strand.
CAGTGTGCCATTCAGTAGGGCCAAAGTCTGAGGTGAGGCTGTGACTTGAAAAGGGCACACAGGAGAGGTGCCAGTTCACTCTAGTTCATGTAGAACACAGCCAGGGATATTGTCAGGTCCCATAGAAGCTGTATTTTTGACCTTGGACTGTGATGTTTTAACCTGTGCAGCAGTAATACTGGGTGTCTGGCAATCTACTGGTATTGTGATTGGTACTTTGGGGGGGAGGGATAAAGTTGCCATTGAATCTGTTGGACAGTATATTGGCAATATCTGTTGGCTCGGTATGGGAGGAACCATTGTACAGTAGCTTAGAGCAAATCAGGGTATTGGCATGGAGATTCTTTACATAAATATAGAAGGCTTTGTGGTTGTCTTTACTATCTGCTGCAATTCTGTTTTCATAGCTAGCTTTAGAAGATTTGATGAGGGATCTCAACTTTTTGTTGAGGCTGATAAGAGAGTTTTTCCAGTCTTGGGACTTCACCTTATTCTGCATCAGTTTCTTCCTTTTGTTGTAGAGTTTGTTTATGGCAGGGAACCACCAGATTAGCTTCCTTTTTTGGAGGAGAGAGTACTGGTTCTATTGGGTATACCGAGATCCATGCATTTGTGTATGCGTTCCTACAGTGCATTGATGTATGATTCGGCAGTCATGCAACTATTCACTGTTTGCATGGGTGGCATGAGGTTAGCCACCTCTGTTTTTAGTAGCCCAAAGTTAGCTTTGGAGAAGTTTTTTATGGTGGTTACCTTTGTGAGGGAGCGTGGGGGTGGGAGGGATGTGGATTTTTCAAGGTGATTAGTTTGTGGTCGGATCTAACCAGGGAGGAGTTGACTATTGGTGTAGAGCAATGGATGCCCATGTTAGTAATGATCAGGTCAAGGATGTTGTTACCTCTAGTGGGATTAAGAATGAGCTGGTCCAGGGCATTGGAATTAATGAATTCTGGGAAACATTGGACAAGTGTATTGGTACAAGAGTAGTTTTCCCAGTCAATGGAGGGGTAGTTGAAGTCGCCCAGTATGAGAGTGTTAAGTTTGACCCTAATATTCTCCAGGGTGCATAGGAAAATGGAATGTGAGTCTTGGGACATGGTTGGGGACCTATAGCAGACTATGACCTGATTTGCTGTCTTACCCACTGTTAGCTGCACCTGAAGTATCTCTGATGCATTATACTGGGCTACCAGTCTGGAGGTATTAGCATCCTTTATGAATTTGGAAACACCACCGCCTTTGAAGCTTCGGTCCAAGTTCTGGGGATGAAAGGTGTGGAATGAGTTATAGCCTGATAGTGCAGGGATGCTTTCTGCTGCCTTGAACCAGGTCTCTGTTACAGCACAAATGTTGAGGTTCTCCATTTTAAAGAGTGCTTCGAGTGAGTGCATTTTGAGATGTAGACTGATAGCCTTGATAAACATGACTCTCAGATTGTATTTGTTTGTAGCTATTATGGTGGTAATTTGGTCTTTGGAGCACCACCTAAAAAAGGCACTATAGGGGTGGCAAGAGCCTTGGCAAGTATCCGTAAGCCCAGTGGTGACAGGTGCAGGCCATCTCTGGCAAAGCATTGAGGTCTGTCAATCATCCCAGGCAGACAGATACTGGATCCCCTTAGAATGACACCAGAAACTTAGCCAATTGTTGAAATCAATCATTTTCTGCTTGTACTGTGGTATCATTCTGGGTGATAATAGGATGCTGCTCAGGGCTATGGTCATACCCGCCTGAGCTACATAATCCGAGAGCTCCTCTATGTCTCTTCATGTAGTCTAGGTAGGTACGTCTCAGGTCATTCACAGCCACATGTACAATGACAGAGTCATATTTGTACCTGTTGTTGAGGGACCTGAGTGCATGCATTATGTGGTGGATCCTGACACCTGACAGGCAGCTGACTGTTACTTTCTCCTTATTCAACATAGTGAGTGGGACATCAGTGTGTCTCACTATCGAGTCACCTATGACTAGTGTGTTAGGCATGCACTTAATGACTGTTATTAAACTGCACTGGTTGTTATTTACCACCTACTGTTTTATTATCATGTTTAGTGTTATTTCCAAAGGTTGCTGCTGATCCTTATAGAACTGGTCACCTTTCTCCTCTTCAGTATCTGTATATGGAAAATAAACTTGCACCACTGCAATGATGAATGGATTGCATCGTAGTGTAAATGAGATCATGCTATCATTGTTGGGTTGTTATTTTTATTAACTATAAGGGTCACTCCATATATTCTGCAAGATTCTTGACTACAGTAGAAAAATCTTATAATTAGTTGTAAGATGCTCCATTTCAATACATTTTAGTTCACTAATTCACAAGATGTTAATGTTTATCTTGTCATTCCATCTTTATCCACAGGTTTGTTTTTGTTTATAGTTCTTATAGTCCATGGTTGAATGGGCTATAATTCTTTGCGGCATTAGACTTTTCTTTCATTTCTGAGTACTCCAGGAGATGGACATCCTTCTGGCTTTAATTTGTCCATGTCATAAGCTCTAGCACTACTTGTATCAATCCTCTGCTTATCCCCAGTAGTATCTTTAGGTGTCATTACAATTTTTTTCTGGTTGTTTTATTCTGTAGGATTTTCCTGACAAAAATACTAGAGGGGCTTACAATTACCATGTTTAGTGGGCTATATTTCATCTGACCTCTCAGCCATGAACTCTCATGTTGTATAGACCTACAAAGTTAAGCTCATTGCTTAACTGAGATATACATGCTCCTTCATCACAAGGTAATGGCCCAGAAAAGACTCCTCTTTACCAGGGAGGTTATCATCTCTGAATTTAGTTATAGAAGAATAGAGTAGCTATATCTGTGACCCCTCCACTCTTTCCTTAACCTGAGATTAAATTTTTACTTAGCCATTTTCTCTATTACACAAAAGGGATTGCCTGGATGATGTTGCAGCTGTGTGCACTATATACTCTGCTTATGAAAAGATTATTCCAAGCTGTTTCAGGCAGCAGAACTCTTGTCCCAAGTAATCAACATACTCTTTATCACAAATTCCTTTATGAACCACATCACCATAAATTATTGCACCATACAGTCTGGTAAAGAAGGTTTTTGAACCTCACATAAAAGTATCAACTAGGGAAAAACTCCTAAATGATAAAAATAACACTATTTTTTTCATTGATATAGTTGTGACAATGTGAGATAGTGCCAGGGGGAGTAGGGCAGTGCCTGTGTAACATAACTCAGCATAGCTAGTTGGAGATTAGTAAAACATTTGTAAAGATGCTTCTGTTAAAAATGTATCAACAATGGGTCTTGTTAAATAAAAAATAAATACACAAGTATGTCAGACTGTATTGTTGTAACTGATGAAAAGTATATATTTTATACAGAGGATGCCAGAAGGAAAGGGGTTAAGATCAGACCAGCTAATCCTAAGAAAAATAGCCTGAAATTAAATGACTTGGTTTACGCCATAAATATTTTATCTCACAGGCCTGAATGCGGAGATTGAATGTCTGTAAACAAACTATACAATAGAAGGAGGAAGCTACTAAATGATAGAACAAAATCCCAAAAAGGGAAGGCATCACTGATCAGTATTAGCAAAAAACTACGGGCACTCATAAAATTGTCTAAGGCCAGCTTCGAGAGAAAAATTGCACAGGACACTAAGGATAATCACAAGGCTTTCTTTAGTTATGTTAGGAACCTGGGTGGTAATTCCCAGATATGCTCAGAATTAGTCCAAAATGACAAAAAATACACTGAACCCACAGACATTGCCAACATCCTAGCTGACAGGTTCAGCGCAAACTTCTCCCCCCCATCGCCACCAAAAGGGCAAATATCTATCCCAGCAGAGTGCTGCCCCCCTGACATCTCAGATGCTCAGGTAAGAGCCGCCTCTCCAAAGCAAAAACACAGCATCAATTGGATCAGCCGGTGTCCCGGACTGCGCCCTACATGAACCCCAAGAAGAGCTAAACCCAAACATAAAACTACTGTTCAATCTCAGCCTTACTACAGGATATGTGCCCAAAGAGTGGCGTACAGCAACAGTGGTCCCTCTCCATAAAGGTGGTGCCTCAACGGATCCTGGAAACTATCGCCCCATAAGCCTGACTAGCTTGGTCTGCAAAGCTATGGAAAGGATCATCATGGACCTCATAAATAAAGATATTGGGGACCTACAGACACTGGATCCTACCCAGCTCGGCTTTGTTAAGGGCAGATCCTGCCTCTTAAACCTGGTTGATTTCTTTGAAACAGTCACCAAGGCCATTGACGAGGGGAAGGTGGTCCACACAGCCTACCTGGACCTCGCAAAAGCCTTCGATACAATACCCCACTCTGGCATTATAGATAAGCTCACCAGCTTAAATATAAACCCCTATGTCACTAGATGGATTGCAAACTGGCTCAAGGACAGAATCATACTGTCAGACTCATGGTTAGAATTGCTGGAGCCATGTCAGACTCCAAACCAGTTACAAGTGGTGTCCCACAAGGCTCAGTCCTGGGACCTCTCTTGTTTGGTATATATTTCTCGAAGGTACAGGCCAACACGGAAGGACTGTGGCTGACCAAGTTCGCAGATGACTGCAAACTGGGCATCATAATCGACTCTCCAGCCGACACAAGCATCCTCCAAAAGGGCCTCATAGAAAGAGACAACTGGTGCCAGAGCCATGGCCTCAAGCTAAATGCCAAAAAGTGTATAGTCATCTCCTTTGGCAAAAACAAAGTGCCCACAAATTACCACATAGGTGGTAATCCATTAAATACAGAAGAAGTAATTAGGGACCTGGGGACCCAAGTTGATAGCAATCTCTCATTTGACAACCACGTGGCCAAAGTGGTTAGAAAAACATTTTATATAGCCCACCTAATCATGAAGGGATTCACATCTAGATCAGGGGAGGTCATCGTGCCTCTTTACTCATCCCTCATCAGGCCCATAATTGAGTACAATGCCCCTTTTGGGATGTACCTTACCAGACACCTGCAGCAACTGGAAAGACCCCAAAAGTACCTCACCAAGAGGATCAAAGGTCTCAAACAGACGCCATATGCTGCCCGGTTAAAGAAACTCCAGCTCTACTCAGTGGCATACCGCCTGTTCAGAGGTGATCTGTGCCTGACGTATAAAGCCATGTCCAACCCAGAATTAATGGACATGCTGCATCTCAGAAAATCCAAATCCCATCGAGCTACGCGCTCGAGAGACTTGAACCTCAGCACTGAAATAAATAGGACATGCTGAAGGGACAGATTCATAACCCAGAGGCTCCCTTCACTCTGGAATAAAATCCCAGTCCAGGTTAGGCAGAGTCCCTCATTGACTCTCTTCAAGAGGAATCTTGATGAGTGGATGGGAGATCATAGGTTTACCCTGGGTATCACTTCTGTGTCACTGTTAGACAGAGGCACAGTATACTAACCTCGAAAAAGGGCATAGCAAAATAAATTTAAAATGGGTGGCGAAAGCCAAACATTCTGGCTAGGCTTATAAATGCCCTAGGGCAGATAGCCTAGTATGAACCTATGAACCTATGTAAAAAGCCTGGGCTGTGATCCTGCTTTACTGTCCTTAGTGCTGAACTAACTGCTTCCTAGGGGTGCCAGAGAATGGTTTGTTGGTTTCTGCAGGAAGGGTGGAAGTGTTAGAATTGTTACAATTTCCAAATGCTGTGATAAAAGTTTACTAAAATTCTATGTGACAGGAAGAAAACCCAAAAGCAGTGAGTGGGTTCCAGCAGCAAACCCAAACAGAATTCCAAGCAAAACCACAGGTGGTAACAGGCAGAAAGGCAAGGTTCAGCAGTTGTAAAATCCACAAGTTTTATTAAAAGTTAGCACTTTTGTAGTGTTCACCACTGCTTCATCAGACGTCAATGAAGTGGTGGTGAACACTGCAAAAGTGCTAACTTTTAATAAAACTTGTGGAATTTACAACTGTTGAGTCTTGCCTTTCTGTCTGTTACCAGCCATGGTTTTGCTTTAAATACTATGTGTGTATTATGACACATCACTTCCAAATCCTGCCTCAGTTTCTAGTGAGAGGGTTGTGTGGGAACCACAGAGACAGGTGGCCAGATGTGATATCATTCTGTAGCCAGAACTGAAATTGCATTTGAATACTAATGAGAGATGTGAGGAATGCACTCTATCTTTGGTCCTGACAAGACACTCATCCAATTTCATCTTGCCTTGCTTTAGTAAGTAACTAGGGAACAGTAATTCTTAAGTCAGTTAAAAATATAGTACGATTAGCTAAATGTTGTTTTTTTCTGTCTCTCTGACTGAGTCTTTCCATCCATGTTGTTTTTTTTTATATTTCCTGTGATTGAAACTCTGGTGTTTATTGTAAATAGAAATTCAGTATTTTCATGTTTTGATATAAATATTTCTAACTCTTTCACTGAGGCTGGTCTTTGAGAAAATATTTAAACTCTGAGAGTACTTGCATTTATTTAGTATCACTATGGCTCCACGTTCCTGAAATTCTTGCTGCTTGGTTAAACACTACCATTTGTACAAGTATTAATTTTGATATGTGTAATTGGGTACCTGGTAAGAGCCTTAAAGTAGCTGGCTTCAGGTGTTCTGGTGACAGCAAATCTACCTTATAGTCTCAGTGGAGGAGACAGCCCAGATAAGCTGTGCCAGCCTTTCCCAGGTGTGTGTGTGTGTGTGTGTGTGTGTGTGTGTGTGTGTGTGTGTGTGTGTGTGTGTGTGTGTGTGTGTGTGTGTGTGCGTGTGTGTGTGCGTGTGTGTGTGTGTGTGTGTGTGTGTGTGTGTGTGTGTGTGTGTGTGTGAGTGTGTGTATGAAAATCAAATCTCAAAGTGGGTGTTTGACAATTACTTTGAACAGGGACACTTAGAGCACTGATTTCATTGAGGAGGTGGTGGAAGACTTGGCTTGGTCAATGGGGAGTCTTATTTGGGGCTTGGAGAGGAAACCCAGCCCCATTACTAGAGTGTGCATTCTCTGTGTGCTTTTAAGGGAAATTGTACTTGGTGCAAAGAGCTGCATCTGAAAATAATGTGTGTGTCTATTTTTCTCACAGTGAACAGACTACACCAGTCTCAGTGGTTAGAACTGAGGCTCCTTGATTGTTGGCCCAAAGGAGGGATGTCACAATAGTAAATGATAAATAAAATATATGCTATAGTGCTTTATAAAAATAAAACACAGAACAAATAATTCTAAAGAAAAACAGAAGTCAAAGTAAAAAGCATCAGAACAGACAATAAGTAGTTGACAACCAGCTATACTCAGTTTAAAAAAATAACAACAAGCTGTCTGCTTCTAATCAAGAAATAAATGACGGCACAAGCAAGGGATGAGCTTTCTTCATACTGTTTATGAATTCTATATATATTCAGTCATCACTGCCTGCAACTAATGACAGAGTGTAGTACATTTTCCCCTACAACATGGATGGCATGAATGTTACTATATGTCCTTGTGCAGTACTAGTCATACCTCTTAGCATCTTAGTACAAGAAATCTGGACAAAGCATAAAATAAGGGGGGGGGGTGAAGGCTCAAAATAGGGACGGATTTTAAATATTGCTCTTATAAACCTAGAAAGTTAATCGAATGACTCAGTTTACACTAGTATGAATTTTCTGAAAGAAATAAAATCTGAAGCTGAAATTTATATTATTTAGTAACTTTTATCCTTAGTGATTTGCCAGAAATCCACAAACTTTATGAGGAACAAAACAAAAATGTGAATCAAAATCTCAGAGTCTGCAAAAATCTGGACTGTTGGGAGGCATGACTACATTAATGAATATTTTGTAGAAATAATTATTGGTATAGTATAACTCGAAAGAAGTATGAATGCGAGTTTAAGAGTAAGCAGATGTTAATGGATGACCAAGAGATGAAAGTGGCATGACAGTCTAGAATGACTGGGTTCTCCAAACATGAATGTATAGTAGTGGACTTTGTTGTTTAGGTTACTCTTTCATGTTCAGTGATTATCACTTAATCTAAAGAAATGGGAAGAATACTAACAACCATGGCATAACTATGCTTTCTAATTTTAGATGATACACTAAAGGCAAGCAGCATTTTTTATTCAGATGGTCACTTAAATTGGTAATGCACTTACATTACAGATAGCCTTTCCAAATGACACTCCTGTGGATAACAGAGTGCCTATTAAAGACAAACTCATATCATATGAAAAAGGTAGGCTACAGGACAGAAATACATGTAAAACTAGTGGGGTGGGTGGTCAGCTGGTAACAAGAAGTTCGAATAGGCAATGTAGCGAGCAGCAGTAATTCAGGTAGGTATCATTGCAAAGGGTCTCTCAGTGTGGAGAAAATTCAGCAAACCAAGACAAATCACTCAGCATATATTAGCAGAAGAAGCTTGCTGTGCTAAAATATCTCCTCTTCAGACTGGGACAGCAGAATGTATTTAAACATATGGAAGAAACTGTGTGCAGCTCAAAATTTACAACTCCCCCTAGTTAACATGTGCTCCGTTAAAAAACAATAAGGATCCATTTTTTTTTTTTGTGGAGGTCACAATAGTATAAGGCATCTGAAACTGATAAATACTACACAATTTGATATTACACTAAGAAATCAGGTTATTTGGTTTTAAGAATTGCATTCCCTCTTAATCTAGTTTAGATCCACCAGAGAGTTGCAGCATATCTCAACATTCAGAGGGTGTAACATTGAGAAACTAGCTCAAGATCAAAAGCAAGAGATTAACTATGAATTGTGTATCATTTATTCCACACTGTAAATTAAAAGGTGTAAAAGCATTCAGTGGATGCAACTTCAAAACAGCAAAACTTACAAGGTAATAGATAACAGAAAATCTTTTGTAGGTTGTCAACCCCTTCCACCAAAACACACATTAACTCTTACACACACACAAACACACACACACACACACACACACACACACACACACACACACACACACACACACACACACACACACACACACACACACACACACACACACACACACACACACACACACACACACATATATATATACCACACACACACACACACACACACACACACACACACACACACACACACACATACCAACTGTTATAAGGGTAAGCTCCCATAATCTTGATCTGCATATTTACTAATTTACACACACACACACACACACACACACACACACACACACACACACACACACAAAAACCTTAAAGTCATCAGGATTGCTATTCAACTACAATATGATATTTCAGCTCTATGAGGAAATGGGAGCAGCTAAAGAAAACAGGTGCAGGAAAAACATAGATTCTGCTGGTAAGGCACCCCAGCTGAGAAACAAAATAAATAACCAAGCACCAAGTGATACAGGAAAGCTAATCACTTTGCCTCTGTGCAGCTTTTATGGCATTAATATACATTTTGCATAAACATTTGCCAAATTCAAATCTGTATGCGATATTCAGATTTGTTTCCTCTTTTCCAAATTTGATGTCAAAGGCTTAAACCAGTTGAAAAAAAGAGCTGAGTTACTGTCATAAAACATCCTTGTCTGAGAATATCATGCCTGACAAATGGGCTTGGTAAAAAATATTTGGGCAGACATGCATTTAAATGTTTTGTTATTACAACCATGCCTTAGAAATGCCTGTAATGTAATCCATTTTGGTGACAAGTAAGATGCCAGCCAAAATACCTTGAAATAACTTATTTGCATTACAAAGTCCTTGTTTAACTAACATTAGTTTAAACAGCAAATGTAATATATCATTTAATGGATGGTTTTCCACACTTTAAATTACCACAGTATATTCTCTTTAATGATAATTTGCCAGGTTGTAATGATGTGTGTAAAGCATATAAATGCCATTTCCAATCACATATGTGTTTGTACGAGTAATGTCTTGCCTATGGGATCTTCAGCATTGTAGCAGTGTTTCAATTCTAAAAAGTGCAACTTGGTATGTTATTTTTCTTACTGGTTTAATTAGGTCATGTCACCATGGATACTTAATTTGAATAGAACGTAAATTGCTTTATCTGGCTATTGAGTCTGATAAATTGCCTTTTACCTTCAGACTAAAATTATGCCACATTTTGATTTCACTAGTGCCTTAGTTTTGTCATGAATAGGTCAGCTATATTGCTATTTTGGAAAATCTGTACCATGACAGAACACAAGAGTTCATGAGCCATTGACTGTTAGATTATGTGGTTTTTGCAGTATTTAATACTTGTATAGTTGTAGAAATGTTATATTTCAGGTATGTACAGACCAAACAATTATAAAATAGTCCAGCTTGTTGTAATGCCTTTTAAGTATCAGACTCTCAGCCCAACCAGATGTAACTTTCTGAGAAGGGGCCCAGACAGTCTGCTTCTGTTCTAAGTAAAACAGAAGATAGTCCCCAGAGGAATATATTTTGTGTAAAATATGAAATTTCCATGGCTACCTATATGTTTTATGTGACTGCTACTAGAATGACCTACGGTTGTTGGAAGTAAGTTTAGAAGACCAAAGATTTTGTATGTTTACCTTCTAGCAAACTAAGTCCCAAAATGACTGACACCTTCCTCTCTTAGGTTCAGTGCTTGTTTATAACTGGCATGCCATGGATTTCTTAATGTTTGCCAGGCTTTTAATCTTAAAAGGGGCCACATCAGTAGTGTGGATATTTTGAGACATATGCTCTGTCCAGTCTGCAGGTTAAGTAATACATTTACCACTGCCTAACTTTTACGACAGAGACAGCATGGGTAGGAACGTTGCAAGCCTCTGCCTCTGATGATGTTAGTAGTCAACTTTCACATCTACTATCTACTGATAAAAATCTTCAATATCTTAGACTTAATGAAAATATTATATGTAGAATTACAGAATGAAAAAGCATGTTCAAATTAAATCTAAGACTGCACAGAAGGTGGCAATGCATTTTGCTTGTTCTGCATGCTGGCTAAATTTTCAGTGCCATGAAACACTGCAGAAGAGCTGTGTGAATAATAATCTTAAATGTTTTGCCTGTAATTTAGTGAAGTGCTCTATTCCCTCTTCAGTTATGGACATTATGTTCAGATTCAATTCAATATTTTTAAAAATCAGTTTTATATTATGGTTATAGCTGTCTTTTGCCTCCAGTTTGCTCACTTACAATCTGTTTTTGATGTTTTGGTTTTCCTTCTGCATCCACATGAGTTTCTACATCCTTTGATTCTCATCCTGGATGGACATATTTTCTCCACTAATTTAAAATTTTGTTTTTGAACGCAATCTGCATTTTTCAGGTATTTCTACTCAAAATGGAAATTAAATTAGCAAAGACAAATCACAAAAACAGTTAGTTGAAACAAGATAGTGGGGTAAAATTCATAGCTTTATTTATCGATGCATTTTAGTTCTGTTTGTATGTATTATGTTAGTACTGGTGATATTAATAAAGACGATTAAAGAAAAAAAATGATAAAACATCTTTGAAAACTACAGAAAAAAATAATTATGTGAAGGACTGCAAATGATGGTTGCCAAACTGAAAAACAAAACAAAACATGAACACAAAAAATGCTTCAGTATTTACAAAAAGTAAAGAGCAGTGAAATTAAAAAGTAAATAAACCAGTGAGTGAATGTGTGCAGGGAGGGGCAATACAAGGACACATGTAGTGTAACTGCTCTACTACGGAAACTACGTGGAATGCATGGTATGCTGACGACTACAAAATGACATGCAAATGAGTTTATATATGCTAATGAGAGCTACTGTATATGCAAATGACAAAAATAAAACATTGCAACATGATTCGGAAACATATAAACATATGCCTGTGTCTGGCATACAAGGCCATTTCAGACCCAGCCTTGATGGAGTTGCTGCATATCTGTAAGACAAACTCTATTAATGCAACCCACACGCAAGGCCTTAACCTGGTCTTTGACATTAATAGAACTTGTTGGCGGGATAGATTTGTGTCCCAAAGACTACCCCATCAGTGGAATAGACTCCCTCTCCATGTCAAGCAGAGTACCTCTTTAGCCCTCTTTAAGAGGAACCTGGACGACTGGATGGAAAACAGAAAATACACCCCTGGGATTCCACCTGTGTCCCTGCTGGACAGGGGAAACAGGTGCTGACTTTGAGGGAACATGGGTGAAATTCTTGGCTAGGCATATAAGGGCCTCTGGACCAATAGCCTAGTATCATCCTATGAACCTATGAACCTATAGAATTAACACAATGAGATACAGAGGTCATCTATTCCAAACACTTACATTTTTGGTTATACAAGAGCTTTGTTCACGCTATAATGCTAAGAGTAACATTTGTGATAGTTGGACAGCATGCATGACGGGCTGCCTAGAGACCCAGTGTCCACAAAGTCATTTGATATCACTGCCTGCATTATATACGCATCTGCCATTGGCTCTCATACCATAAGTTCCATGACCTAGACATGCTGACCACTACTGTGAGGATGGAGACACCATATGGGAGTTGTCGCCATGTGATGCCCTCACATAGAATCTAGGGGATGCATGGAGGGTCTGTTACATTGGAAATGACAGTTTCTGTAAGATTTAACTCTGCTCTGAAAGAGTTAAAAATAGCTTTGCAATCAGCTTTTTATTGAATCCATTTGCAAATTGATTCAAGTTTAAAGGTTAATCCCCTACATCTAAACAGCAATATTAACACCAATCAAGTATGTACATATTAAACATAAGATGTTTTTGTCTTCTTATTTTTGTATCCTTATTTATTATTTATTGATATTTGATTACTGGAAAAGACAGACTGGATAAGAACCCATTTTCAGTGGAGGTCTGTGAGGAAAAGCTTCAAAGTACTACAAAACATTTAAGAACAATAATTTTCCAGTCTTTAAAAATAATGCAAAATGCAACTACAATTTACATCATAATAATTATTATAAATAATTTGTGAATCATTTACTGTTTTATCAATGAGCAGATTTGTATTACTGTTTTATATTTAAAATCTGTTTGTGCTATGTTCTTTTCAATTGCTCTTTGAGCCTCAGTAGTGGCTGAAAAGGTCAAAAAGACCAGCCTACCTTACAAGTTAACAAATAATAATATATACATGATAAATAAACAAATGAATAAACAAATAAGTAAATACTTATCTTTACTATGGGGACATTTTAACATCCGACAGAAGAAACACTATTTGTTTTGCAGATATCAGCCTAGCAAATTCTGCACCTGTTTTGTGACATGATGCCTGCTCTGTGACAACCACAAGGCATTCTATAGCTATGTCAAGAATCTAAATTGCAATTCTCAGATCTGCTCTGAGCCACAACAGAATGGCATTAAATATACTGATCTCAAGGATATTGCCAATATCCTGGCAGATTGATTCAGTGCCAACTTCACCCCCCCCTCATCCCCTAAAGGGCCCATCTCAATACCGAAAGATTGCCAAATTCCAGTAATAACGGCCACACAGGTAAAAACCGCACTCTCCAAAGCCGAGAATACAGTACCCATGGGACCAGATGATATCCCGGACTGTGTACTACATGAAGTACAAAATTAACTGGCACCTCACCTAAGTGTCATGTTTAATCATAGCCTCACCTCAGGCTTTGTGCCCTCTAAGTGGTGTACAGCTACAGTTATCCCACTCCACAAGGGGGCGATCCACCTTGGATCCTGGGAACAACCGCCCCATCAATCTGACGAGACTGATCTGCAAGACCATGGAACGTATTATCATGGAATTTATAAACAAAGACATTGGCAACCTTCAAACACTGGACCCCACCCAGTTTGGGTTTGTGAAGGGCCAGTCCTGTCTTCTGAACCTGACTGACTTCTTCAAATCAGTCTCCAGAGCCGTGGACGAGGGTAAGATGTTCCACACAGCCTATCTGGACCTCGCCAAAGCCTTCAACACCATCCCTGACTTTGTAATTATAGATAAACTTACTAAGCTGGGCATTAATCCCTACATCACTCGATGGGTTGCCAACTGGCTTACTGACAGAACCCACAATGTAAAAGTAGCCGACTCCAAATCCAGCTCCAGACAAGTGACAAGTGGAGTACCTCAGGGTTCAGCCCTGCGACTGCTCTTGTTTGGCATCTACTTCTCTGAAGTACAGGCCAACACTAAAGGACTCTGGCTAACAAAGTTCGCAGATGACTGCAAACTGGGAGCCATTACTGAATCCCCAAATGATGTGGATATTCGACAAAAGGGCCTTACAGAAACAGATGCTTGATGCCAGAGCCATGGGCACAAGCTCAATGCCAAGAAATGTATAGTTATCCCCTTTGGGAAAAAACAAGTACCCATGAATTACCACATAGGTGGCAGTACACTAAACACCGAAAGTGTGATAAGAGACTTAGGGGCACAGATGGACAGTGGTCTCACCTTCTATAACCACATCGCCACAACAGTCAGGGAATCATTTTATGTGGCATACCTCATCACTAAGGGCTTTTCATCCAAAAAAAAAGGAGGTCATTGTCCGATTGTACTCATCCCTCATTAGACCCATTATAGAATGCAACATCCCATTTGGTATATACCTGTCAAGACATCTGCAACAACTAGAATGTTCACAGAAATACCTCACTAAAAGAATCACAGGCCTAAAGCAGATGCCCTATGCTGGCCATCTAAAAAAACTCCAGCTATACTCTGTCGCATATTGTCTACTCAGAGGCAATCTCTGCTTAACATGCAAGGCCTGCCATGTCAAACCCAGAGCTGTTGGACATGCTACACTTAAAGAAATCCCAATCCCTCAGAGCCACATATTCCAGGGATATAAACCTTGTCATCACAATGAACAAAACATGCTGGAGGGATAGGTTCCTGACCCAGAGACTCCCCAGACTCTGGAATAGACTGCCCATACATATCAAGCAGAGTGGCTCTTTGGTCCTCTTCAAAAGGAACCTCAACAATTGGATGAGAGATAGGAAATTCACCCTGGGGATCATGTCAGTCACCCTGCTAGACACAGGTCCAGGGAAGTAAATATTGTGGGAAGAAATAGCCAGGGAATTGTTATGGATAGACTTGTATAGGCCTGAGGGCTGATAGCCTAGTACCAACCTATGAACATGATGTTGCAGCATGTTTTGGACATACAGTATTTGGTTCCTATGGGAATTAAATGAAAGACCAACCAGTATGTGGGTATTTTTTGAAATATCTCTTTTCTGCTGTTAAGGCCGCATCTGCTTCACATACTATCAAATACACCAACAAGAAGGGATTCATCTTCATCAACTTCCAGTTATTGTGCGATGCACATGATATTACATACAATGTATTTGTGTGCCATCCAGACAGTTCTCATGATTCCTAGATCTGGCACACGTGTATACTAACATTTTGTGTGGATTGCCTTTCTATGGGGTCACCTTGTTGGTAGGTACACACGTTGCTGCCCTCAGAGCTCTACATATGCTGCCCAATCAATGTAAGTAACAGGCTGCTCAGGACATACCTTGAAATAGTGGTTTATGACCCCATTTGTGTCTCCCACACCATGGTACAGATGGTGTATAATAGTGTACTGTCATAAGCACATAACATCTTTAAACATGTGCTTACTTTCCAAATTCAGCAAGGCTATATATGATAACCCTGAATTAAATTTGCATCTCTCCATCCAGTTGTCAAGACTAGCCTTAAAGGTAGCAAAAATAGAACTTTGATTTGTAATTGTTACTTATTCCACAAGCTGGAAATACATTGCATTCGGTACTTATTTCTATAGTGAGTCTTGTTTGTTTGTTGGTCTAGATTTAGGTACCTAGCTTGGGTGTTTGTAGAGCCACTGGTTTTGCAAAGAACCTGGATGAAAAAAAGGACTACATCATTCCTGGCTCAAGAAATGAGACATGAGTCACCTCAGAATAACTGGTAGGCCTGCTTCCAGTGTATTAATACATCTAGTGGCACAGTGCAGTGTTCTATATGGACCTGCAACAAAACATTTATAATCTGTGCCACACTACATAATATGGTGCTATGACAATAACTTTAATATTGAGACACAGGAGCATTGACAAACAAAGCTGCATGACAGCAGTGGAAGAAGAGTCACATGAGAAGTTACTGGAGGACTTGACAGCAGCAGTACACCATGTGAGGCAGAGGCAGGTGTGCAATACATTGTGGCACTGGCATAAGACGCAAGTCTGGATAATAACAACTATGGATCCTGACAATGACAACACAAATAACACTGATGCATGCAGTAACATACCCAGGCTATGTAGTACAGTGCAATGACTGGCTAGACTGTGTATAAGATATTATCATTCCCACACAGGTCAGAGGGGTGATAGTATCATTCCCACACAGGTCAAAGAGGTTGTCAGGGTGCAACCAACATTATTTGCACAGGTGTGTTAAGGCAAGGTGACAGGGGACAGCTACAGCAGCATACATGAAAGTAATAGGAGGTGGATATAAGTTGCCATACAAGCAGCTAGGAAGATGGGAGGGGGTAATGGATCTCATCTTCATCATGGGACGGAGCTTCATTGGTTGGAAACCTGGATGTGCATCATTCACAATCTCAGGAATATAGGGACAGTGAGTATATACAGGAATCCTGTTGTGGCCCACCATGTGGTGGGGCAGTAGAATAGTGGCATCCATGACCTTGTGAATAGGTGCAGGTGGATGTTCATGGTGGAACTAAAGTGAGTGTGAATGTGTTGAACTGCTTGACTTTGAGGCTTGCCCATGAGATATGCCTTCGGTTTAGCCAGAAAAACATCATTTAAGACTATGGGAGTGTTCATGCCCAGGAACAGATAAAACCATGGACAATGTGGACAATGAAATCATCTCCAGAATGTTGTGTGCCATTTGCATAAGCTTGGAGTGTGATCATGTAACTTACATCAATCCCCTTGTACAGCCATGGTATCTAGTTGCTTACATCCTTATAGCTGCAACTATGGGTGTCTACTGGGCCAACACTCCTTTCAGAAGACTTTTCTTTGCCAAATCCATATATACCATATCATTCTACATACATTTCATAAAATCCTTCAATCCCTGAAGAAGTCAGTCATCCTCATGCAGGCCGTGCAGCATGCTCAACATCTCCAGCATGTTGTTAATACTAGCCATCTGCTCCTGGATCACTGACCTGCACTCCTACTGTTTAATACTAAAGGTAGCAACCATGTCAGAGAATGTCCAGGAGGCATTATGGTGACAACCACCTACCTACTTTACAATGATGGGTGCATGCAATACAGATGCAGTGCAGCCTTCCGATATCCTGAGATGATGACATCTGTGTGACAGGGTGGGGTTAACATGGATGGAACACCCAGTTCTAAAGAAAGAGGCTGCTGGAGGCTCATTTTCTCCCTCTTCTATCATCTCAGCTGTTGATGATATCAGTGTGCCATCCACTGTTAGTACTGCTGACAGTGTCACTGTGTCATTAGACTATGTGCATGGTTCCATCATCCCTAGCCACTGGTGACCCACTGATATCAGGCATGTTCTGACCTGTTTAGATTGAGCCACTACCAGTGGAAAATGTGAATGCATATTAATAACATACCTGTGACAGTACAGGATCATATTTGTGACCCTGACTAGCCTTTGGCTTAAAGAATGTTACGGGCAAATCATATGCATAGCCTATGGTCATGTACCTAGCTTTTCATGCAAGTTGTTGCTGCTGTTGCTGGTGCTGCCCCAATATCCCTAGATGACAGATATACATACACATTTTTCTAAGTAAGCCTTTCAAAGATGCAAGCCAGTCCTGTACAGTAATGGCATATGCTACCACTAACCTGATGCATCCCCATATAGACAGTAAGATAGTGATTTCTAGCTCATTTCTGACATACAAACCACCATAGAGTAGGATGGATCTCTTATTTCTCCCAGAAATGGATACTAGGAATTCCTGTGCCTTCAAGAGAAACCTCTTTATTGGTTGTCCACACTCAGAAATCAGTCTATCTTTAGCAATTTCCTGTGCCTTGGCCTTGGTATGGTATAACATATCAATGACTCTAACACAAAGTATTATTGTCCTATTATGGTTGCCCTCAGCATTGGTGTCCTGCATCAGTCCTTGCCACCACATCTGGTCCCTTCTCAAGGATATGCATGTGTGTGTGTGTGTGTGTGTGTGTGTGTGTGTGTGTGTGTGTGTGTGTGTGTGTGTGTGTGTGTGTGTGTTTGAGTGCCTATCTGCCCTATAATCACACATGCATGCATGTGTGAGTGTAGGGAATATAGTATTATCGCCATCTCCAGTGTGGTGAAGTTTCCACCTATACTGTTTCTTTGGCTCGATAGCAAGATATGCACACCTATGATTTACACATTTGAATCAGTGTGTATTTGCACTACTGTCTATACCAGTTGACAATTTGATCAGTTCTGTCCCCATACCCTTTCAGTGTCTACAGTCCTGTATATCACAATGTTGTCTCCAGTCCAGCACTGTGCCATAGTGTGGCTGCACTGGGCATGTTGACTGTGCTAGCAGCACAGTCTGTGCTCAGTGTTCTGCAGGCCTCATATCCCCTACAAAATGTCATGCAGTCGATGTGCATAACATATGCCATTACAAAGCCTAGTACCAACCTATGAACCTATGAACCTATGAACAAACAGGCCATGCAGCATGCGCAACACCTCCAACATGTTGTGAGTATTATCTGTTCCTGGATCACTGACTTGCACACCCACTTCTTGATGCTAAGGTTGGCAACCACATTAGAAAATGTCTAGGAGGTATGGTGGCAACAGCCACTTGCACACTTTTCATATAGTTTATAAATGTCACGCAGATGCAGTGCAGCCTTCCATTAACATGTGGTGATGACATCTCTGTCGTCTGTGGGGCTGTGGGGCTGACATGGATGGAACACCCAGTAATAAGGAAAGAGGCTAATGGAGGTTTATTTTTCCCTCTCCTATCATCTCAGCTCTTGGTGATGTCAGTGTGCCATCCTGAGATAAGGGACCAGGTGTAGTGGCAGGGATTAGTGCAGGACATCAGTGCTGTGGGGAGCCATAACAGGACAATAATACTTGTGTGTCACAGAGTCATTCATATGCTATTGCATATCAAGACCAAGGCACAGGACAGGGTAGGACAGTAACAGGCCCTCACCATGTTTCCTGTGCTCTGCCAGGATAAGTCCTACACTGCAGGACTGCAACCCAAACTCACCATGTTGCCTACACCTTGTCATGTTGAATCTCTCCAGCAACCTATCCTGCCCTGTTCTATTTTTTACACCTTGTCATATCAAGCACCATCCCCAGCAAGACTGCAATCACTCCTGCTTTGTCCCTTGTGCCATGTTAAGTTGGTCCCTCCAGCAAATCTTTCTCCTCTTATACAGTGTGCTGTGTTACCTCACACACTCTTCTGCTCAGTTCCCATTCCTGTTGCCTGTATGCACCCTTGTGAGGTCACTACAGTATTAACGCTCATCACCAGTAATCGTTTCTGCTCATAGTTAGCTTATATAGCTGTAACTCTTATATCTACAACATTCTGATTATCTAAGTTGCTTGCCATAATGAGATCTCCCAAAATGTCATCGTTTTTGGTGAATTAAAGCTTGTTTCAGTAATTTTGCTAATGAGATGACTTAGCTTGGTCATCTCTGAATCAAGGATACAGCTGGTAACATTATCATTCTTTGTTGGCACAATGATGATGCGTCTACCTGTTCCAGGGCGGGGATGTCATATGTTTTTGGCAGCCACTGTGAGGAATGCATTGTTGTCTGATCATGCTGTTGCTACTTTATATTACTTTAGCATGCAGCCCATTATATACATCATGTGGTGTCCAGTAGTCTTTGCTGTACAAACAGGCTATCATTTTTAACCTCATTTAGACATGTAGAGAAGACATGCCTTCTTCAGGTACTGAGCTTCGAAAAGCTCTGGCATCGTACAGCCAGGAGAGTTAGACCATCTTACACCTTCTGCACAGGAACTATAAAAATTGCCTGCTGGCAGAGTATGAGTGTGTCTGGCACAAGCTCAGCAGATCTTTGAGTGATGTGACTGGCATCTTCTCCTCAAGCAAGCAGTACAGGCACAGGTATAGTGACATGCAGTGGTGCAACCAAGAGCTGCTTTGTCAGTGGGAAAAAATAGTTTAGGGATAAGGTGCCACCTTCTTTTTGTAAGCATCCTATACTTTATTTGCCACTCTAGATAACCCTGTAACCTATAGCTGTAATTACCTCTTGTTGCCAGAAATATGCTGTGCTAATTACTGTTTGTTTCATAATTGACATTGGCCAGGAAGACACAGGTAAACAGGATGGCCTGTCTAAGAAGGTGTGACAAGTTCTCCAGGCAAGAGTGTAGAGTTTTGTCACCTGTACTGTACTATTTTATAAAGTATAATACATCTGTGTTAGTTTGTTATATTTGCTTATCTTTTCATTTTTTACCATTATTTTATTTGGTTTGTTGTTTTACATTTTTCCTTTTGTTTTCTTTTCCTACAGACTAACTGAAATGATGGCTTTGTTGAGGAGGTGGCCACCACACTCTACATTAGGCACTGCATCTACTGCTGGGTCCCTAGCAGTCTCCTATCCTGTCTCTCTGGAGAGCTTTCTGTTGGCTTTCTTAGCCACATCATAGGCCTTGTTTGAGAGTAGTTTGAATGGGTCATCCTAGGTCAGATGGTATGAAGTACAGTGGCTGATAAGGACCAAAATGTACTGGCAGCTGGATGTCTACATTGACACTCTGGCTTATCTCCTTTTGTGGTTGATTGAGTCACATGGCAGGTTGGGCCTACCCATGTGGCTAGTAGAGGTACCAATTATCCATGATGTTAGAGATGAGGTGGCTGGCATTTAGATGTGTTCCCCTCTGCACTGGTCAGGCAAGCCCTCCTTATCCCTCTATCCTCCATAACTGTGTTCCCCATCCCTGGGTGCCAGTTTATGTTCATTGTTTTTAGCCTAATTCTAACCATCAACAGTTGTCCACCATCTGTCAGTCTGTAATTCTCCACTGTTGTCTCCCATGTGCCACAATCTCTCTTTCAGTCTTTGTCTGTATTATGTGTTTGTTATAGATTCATAGGTTCATAGTAGGTTACTAGACTAATGGCTCTAGGGCCTTAACAAGCTTAGCTATATACTACACATGTTCCCTAGTTGACCATGGTTAGATGGTAATTGTTAGCAGAGCAAATCAGTGATTAGCACTGACTGTTCCTGTCCATGAGGGACACAGGTGCCATCCCTGGGGTAAATTTATTTTCTCTCATCCAAATGTCAAGGTTGTGCTTAATAGGGTGATTGAGGAGCTCTGCTTCATGTGAAGTGGGAGTTTATTCCAAAGGAGCAGCAATCTCTGGGAGGCTAGTTTGAGATCCCTGGAGTGAGTGAGTCTTGTCCAGTTTAATTTTCAGACATGCAGCATTTCAATTATGGTACGGTCAGAGATCACTCTGAAGGCCAAGCACAGGTCGCCTCTCAGCAACCTGTAGGCTACATAGTACAGTCTTTCCATCTAGGTCATGTTTTTGAGGCCCTCAATTTTTTTGGTTAGAAAGCTCTATAGTCTCTCCATTTGTTGCAGGTGTCTGGTGAGGTACATGCAAAAGGGAGCATTGTACTCAATTAGTGATCTGATGAGGGTTGAGTATAGAGGAGTTATAACATCCTTAATCTTGGATGCGATGTCCTTATTTATGCGATGTGCAGCATAGAAGGCTTTCCTTACCACTGTGGAGACATGTTGATTGAAGTTTAAATTGCTGTCAACCTATGTTCCCAAGTATCTCACCACTGTGTTTGAGCTTAGGGGGGGGGGGGTATTATCTATAATGTAATTTGCAGTGACCACTTCTTTGCCAAAGGGGATAATGACACACTTTTTTGAGTTTAGGTTTAGACTGTGACTCTAGCACCAGTCATTAGACTGCGTCAGCCACTTTTATAATATGTCAACATCATTAAGGGACTCAATGATTGCACTGTGTTTGCAGTCATCTGTGATCCTGGTAAGCCACAAGCCCTCTACTTTTGCCTAGACATCTAAGATTAGATTCCAAAATGTAGGGGGCCCAGCACAGATCCCTGTTGTACACCACTGGCAACTGGTTTACTGGTAGATGTGGAATCCCCAACTTTGACAGTATGCATTCTGTCAGTGAGCCAGTTTGTTACCCATCTAGTGATCTATGAGTTAATCCCCACCTGGAAGAGTTTCTCAATGATACCTGAGTGGGGCATTGTGTTGAAGGCCTTGGCTAAGTCTAAATAGGTGGTATGTACTGCTTTGCTCTCATCCAGGGCTTTGGTGAGATTCTTGAAGAAGCCCACTAGGTTTAATAAGCAAGAACTGCCCTTAACAAAGCCAAACTGGATGGGTCAAGAGTTTGGAGGTCACCTGTGTCCTTGTTGATAAGGTCCACGATGTTTCTTTTCATGGCCTTGCAGATAAGGCTGGTTAGGCTTATGGGTCTATAATTCCCAGGGTTGGTTGATGGATCCCCTTTGTGTAAAGGGATTACTGTTTTTGTTCTCCACTCTGCTGGAACAGGCCAGTTCTCAGGCTATGGTTTAAGACAGTGCCAAGCAGTCCTGCTAGATCTTGTTTTAGATTGTTTGGTAAGCAGCCTGGGATGTTATCTTGTCCCATGGAGGCTGTATTTTTGGCTTTGTAAAGAGCGGATATGACCTGCTCTTTGGAGAAGCTAGGTAGTGGACTGGTGAAAGGAAAGCTTTGGGGTGTGTCTGGTAGCCACAAAGGGGTGAAATTTGCACCAAATCTGTCCACCAGCAGGTTGGCAATTTCTTGGGTTCAGTGTAAGCTGCACCATCCACAATCAGTTTGGCAAATATCTGGACATTCCCTTTCAGATTTTGGACTTAGCTAAAGAAAGCCTTATGATTGTCTTTAGTTAGAGATGCTAATTTAGCCTCATAATTGGCTTTTGAGAACTTTACAAGATATCTGATTTGCTTGTTCAAACTCTGGTGAGTAAGTTTCCTCTTATTCTTGGATAATAGTTTCTTCCTTTTGTTATATAACCTATTTCTATTTGTGGTCCACCAAGGTGGTCTGTTTCTTTAGGAGGACCTGGTTTTGATCCTGACAAGTACAGCTGAGTCTATGCAGTTGTGTAAATGTCTATACAGGGCATTTGAGTATTCCTCTGCATAGGAGTCATTTTGACTGTGTTAGTAGGGGGTTTGAAAGTTTTTATACCCTCCCTTAGTAGGCTAACATTTGCTTTGAGAAATGTTTCAGTTTGTTTGCTCCTGTGGGGGTGTCTAGTTTGATCTTTACTTCAAATGAGAGATTTCTGGTCTGACCTCACCAAGGAGGGCAGCACACAGGGGGTAGTACAGTGACCCACCAAGTTGGTGAGTACCAGGTCCAAGACATTCAAGCCCCTTGTAAGGGGCAGACTAGCTGTTCCAGAGCATTTGAATTAACAAAGTCCAGGAACCTCAGTGTGACTGCATTTCTGCTTGTATATGTTGTCTAGTCTATGGAAGAATAGTTGAAATCTCCCATGATCAAAGTTTTTGGCTGCATAGGGAGTGTTTCTAGCAACTCCAGGTAGTCAGTGTATTTCCCTTGGTTCATGGTGAGGGACCTGTAGCTAGTAATGATGTGTGGTGTTTTACCTTTATTTAATTGTACCTGGAGTAGCTCTAGAGAGTCATACTGTTTAACCAGTCTTGAAGCGTATTTGGATTTAATGAAGATGGATCCACCACCACCTCTAGTTCTTTCATGCTCATTTTCAGGGCTGAACGATGTGCTGAAGGTGTGGCTGGGGTACTCTCTGTGACCCTGAACCAAGTCTGAGTGGCTGCACAGATGTCAGCATTTTCCATCAGGAGCACTACCAGGAAGTGCAGTTTTCTGTTGAGGATCCTAGCATTAAGCAGCATAACCCTGAGTTTGTCTGGAGTGGATCTCTTTATGTTGGGAATTTTTTTGTTCTGATATTGCCTAAAAAAGGTACAATAGGGGAGGCAAGTGTCTTTGCCAGTATCTGAAAGCCTTGTGGAGACAGGTGATGAGCATCTCTGGAAAAGCAGAGTGCTCTGTCAACCATGTCTTCCCAGGCTGACAGATACTGGATCCCCTTGGAATGTTACCAGAAGCTAAGCTAATTGTTGAAGTCAATCATGTTTTGTCTGTGTTGTGGCATTATCCTGGATCAAGGTAAAATGCTACATAGTGCTAGGGACATACCAGCCTGGGACACATAATCTGGAAGTTCAGTCATGTCTCTCTTCATATAGTCCAGAGAGGTATTTCTCAAGTGATTCACTCCAACATGTACTATGACAGAGTCATAACAGTACTTGTTGTTGAGTGACTTGATTGCGTGCATGATTTGATGGATCCTGGAACCTGACAGGCAGCTAACGGTGACTTTCTCCTTATCCAGCCTTGTGACAGGGACTTCTGTGTGTTTCATTATGGAATAGCCTATGAATAGACATTAAGATGTAAGGTGTTTTGCCTTAGAAGTTTATTTATTGAGACACTTGTATGTGTGTTACTGTGTGAAGTGGGATCTGTTTGTGTTCCAGTATGTGTGATCTGTTTACGTTTGGTAAGTGTCTAGTCTTTGGGTAAGCTCTTAGTGAGTACCTCTGCATAGCTGGGTCTATATGACTTGAGCTTGTCTTGTGTAAGAGGAGAGGTGTGTGTGCAAACAAGCTGCTTGATGTCTTGTTTATTGTTACATGACAGGACTAATTCTAGTTTCATGGTATAGTTACATCTCTCACAAACTGTATTTGTTTGCTTTAGGAGCAAGTGGTTGTCAGTATACATGATGCAATTGCTACATTTCCCAAGGATGCCAATGTCAATCAGACTAGCTGGTGAAATGTTAGGAAAGTGAATTTCCATTGTAGCAGGTTAAACCATAAGTGTGAGTTAGTGGGAGTCGGCAAGTTGAATTAGCTTTTGCTGTAGGACTAATTTAACTAACTAAACAAGGGGGCTTATTCTGTTGAGGATTTGGGGTGAAGGAGTGTGGCTATGCTGCTCAGTGCTCAGCTAAGTTGCCTGCAGTACAGCAGTACAGCAGGGAAGCTCAGGAGGGTTCAACTGACAAATGTCTAGGGAAAAATAGTTTCTAGGAGCTTTCTACTATACATGGTACCACTAACCCCCATTGTGCAGTGAACAGCTACAAGTAAATGCTAGGCTTTTATACAGACAAAATTAAACAGTTTTAAACTAGTCTGCCAATAGGAAATCACACAATGATCCTTCGTCCAGCAATCCCCAGCTCAGACAGGACTATATCCACACTCTTTTACCACAGGGATGTAAAATGTAATGTAATGTAAAATGGCTGGATCTGAGTTCAAATGTATAAAAAGCAGGACAGATTCAGCAAGTCTGGAACTATTCTATGCTATCTAAGCAATATTACAGTGCAAAACAAGTGCAGATAATGAAGCAAGAACAGACAGAAAAAAAACAAAACAGTCAAAAAGACTCCAGTTAATGCAGTAAAACAGTTAAATGCAGTAGATCAGCACACTTCTGCCACAAAGGTGCAGAAAAGCACCTTGGTAATGTAGAGTAGCTGGTTTGGAATCCAAGTGTAACTAGACTACACAAACTGCCTACAACTGACAGATACAATGTATTACAGTGCAAGTAACTACTTAAAGCAGCAGCAGACAGTACAGTTCTTTTAAAACTGCAGAAGTACAGTCACAGTATATAAGAAGTAAAAAACATATGTAGTGCCCTTTTGTGGGTTTCCCAGCTCAGACAAACCAGGCAAACACCTACGGCCACCAGGTGAGCAATCCCAGTCCTCCCAATGCAAAAGCACAGTAAAGGAGTGTGTGGAGTGAAATGTTACCACAAACAAACTTAGAAGATATGGAGTGCAACTACAAAAAACCTAAAAATATGAATACAGTAATGTACTTTAAGCAGATTATAAAAGTGTGTGATTATTCAATGAAAGTACTTTGCTTTGTATAAATAAGCCTAGATTCATTCAATTGTACAGAATTTATAAAGGCACTAAAACAAGATAAGCCAATTAATAAGTCCTTCAGCCAATAAAACTGCATGCAGAAATCTCGAATGTTTCATCAAACTAAATAGACCAGGCTACCTCCCAGTGCACTAGATGGAAAATCCACTGACCTCTTGATGTAAAAACAAGTGCCTGCTAGAGTGTAAAAATACATTACTTTATTCAACAGCTATGTAGATAATGAATTCAGATCAAGTAAATCAGTAGAGCAGACAACAAGAGGCAGAATGCACTTTTTTCAATACAAGCAAAAGGAAAGTCAAATAAATAATTCAATGCATCAACAGCAGTGTAGAAAGGCGAGAGCTTGTTAAGATCAACTTACAGTAGGGATGGCTAGCTTAAAAATCAACAAAATGGTGGGGGGGGGATCCCCAGCAGTGCTTTAGTTTTTGGAAGCTTGAAATATTTTCAGTAAAAGATGAAAGGCCTGAAATTCATTGTGTCTTTAAGTATCACTCGAGTCAATTTCCAAATGAAAAAAAAAAAGCACGTGAAATGTGCAGCCTAGATAATTTGTCTATCTCTCACATCGAACAAAAACACCAGGCCCAGCAGATTTCTTATGTCTGATATTACTTCTTTCCCTGCAGTTACTACTTACTGTCTTCCCACACTTCCAGTCTTGATAAATTGTAAAATGGGTACACATACCCAAAAAAGTATAACCAGCTTTTCCATCCATCATCCTTACATGTTGTTCTTTTTGTTCTTCTGTTTGCCCTTTTGCTTTTCTGCCTGTACTATCTCAATTTCTCAATTATTCCCTTTCATGGGCTGCTTTGAATGTTTGTTTTGTAACTATGGGGCACATTACTGGTCATTCGAATGTGCATAACATCTGAAATGCTACCAGCTGACACTTCCCCTTGGGTCACCTGACCACACACAGTGTGATCATTCCAGCATCACAGTTACTGCCATTATCATGTTCATGAAATCTCTATGCTGGCACTCATGCAAGTTTATTCTGTTAGGCTACATCAAGATAAATTCACTGCACTATTTCTTTTGCACAATGGCATTTTGTGTGTTTTGTGCTTCTGAATACTCCTAGATATTTTACATTTACTCAAAGAATGCAATCTTGTCTAAACGTTATGCGTGCATGGGATAGTCTATCCCCTTTACAAAAGAAGCTCTTCAGAAGTAACTCAAACTGATGCTGAAGAAGATAAGGTGACCCTGTAGGATACATCTAGCATTCTTAGGCAACTAGGGTAATGAGCAGAGACATATTTCACTACATTTTTTTAAATAAATGATAACAGAATAATAATGCTTGCAATAAGTAGGGGAAGATGGAGGAGACCATGTGATTAATTTTCATATGAAAATATGCAGATCAGAGACAGGAACATACGGACATAACAGTTTATCCTCAGTAGTAACCAAAATTATAGGATTGGTTACAAAGAATGGTGTTTTATTCTCTAGAGGTCAGAGACATATAATATCCAAAGCAGCATGGACTCATAAAAAGAATCTTATGCCAAATAAGCCTAATAAAACTTTCTAAACTAATTTCTTGAAAATAAAATATCTGCAGGACTCACAGTGGAAATGATTCATCTATTTCTTCAGCACATATCTAACACAATAACACAAAAAAGGTTTGTAAGCAAATTAGGCAGCTCTGGAGTGTCTGTCATTATGCTAGTCTATGCTAAATGTAGAATGGACAATGCCAAGCAGAGTAATAGTAAACTGTTGTCAGTCTGAGGAAAGAAGTGTTATTAGCGGTGTATCAAATGCTTAAGTACTGCTTCTATTACTGTTTTATATTTCAGTAAGTGATGTTATTAATAGTGTGAAAGAAAAATATATATGCGTTTCCAGCCAAAGAATGTTTGTAGGCATCTGATACATAAAAACCGAGGTGAAAATGGAGATGCAGCTGACAGACTTGGATGAAATGAAGCATGAACTAGAAACAACCAATCTATATGATATACTTTGATGGCTCAATATTTCATACTATACAGCTGCTACGGTGGCATAGTGAGAGAAAGCCTTGACTGTGGCCCTAGTAATCAGGGTTAAAATAGCATCTTGGGCAACTGATGGAGCAGCAGGAAGTGATATGAGTGCTTGTTTTGGGTGGGAGGAGCACTAAACAATGATGCTCCCTAACAGGAGGCATGGTCCAAAGAGGGGACTTGCCCTTGGACATAATGAATGAGATTGGGGGGAGGGAAAAAGGGAGTTGGTAGAACATGTTAAAAAAAAAAGCAGACAGAAATACAAATAGCCGTGCCCCACAAACACCCTTAGGATCCATGATGAGCTCCAGCAATACCAGAGTAGGGGACAAGGAGGATGGCTGATAAACATGGCCTAGATGTATGAAGTATATAGAGTAGTCCAGGGAGTAGATGCATGACTGGTAGACCTTGTGTGGACGTGGGTCACTGGGACCAGGCTGGTAGAATGAGGTCCAAGGGGATCAAAAAAATATATATATTTCATATTATGAAACATCAATCAACCAATCAATTGCCCTCAAAATGAGTGAGCCATGAGAATGTTAATGCATACCTCATTGTTTGCCCATTCTTTTTTCATTTCCTCCAAACTCTTTCTTCTCCTTGAACAACTGAAGAAAACAAACAGCCATAATGTTCCTTTTTTCTAATGGAAAAACTTCTAATATTAAATACAGTATTCCCTTGTAGCTGCATTCGTGCTTTAGAACAGAATATAACCACAAAGCCACAAAGTGCAATTACATTTAAAATCATTTTGCTGCCCACATGAATCAGTCTCTCCAATTGTGTCATACTTAACACTGACATTCCTTTATATTATTAAGTTATTTCAGGAAAATCTAGTATTAATACTGAAAAGATGAATGATGCCATAGGAGGGATCAACAGTGGATTTTCTCGATGCAAGGTCTGCACACTTTCTGTTGTAGGACAATATAACATGGTATACATGGCTACTGTTTTCTGTTTCAGAGCAAATCCAAATTGAACATACATGGACATGTATGGGAAGACTAGACACTGACTCTGGTATTCAGAAACAGTCTGGACTTGATAAAGGCCAGCCCTCCTCTGTTTACTTTGTATGCAAGATGAGCTCTGATGCTCTATAACAATGATTGCTGCTAGACTAGATTGCTTGAATAAGAGCTCACTAACTATTCTTCTCAATGTCACAGAGTAGACAGTAAGAGGAAGGAGAAGGAGTATGGCAGAGTCATGGGGAAGTACAAGCAGCAGCAGTGCTCTCTGGTCATCCACACACCTCTATGGTGCTTTGCATGATCTCACACACACGCCGTTGTAGCAAAAAAAAGAGTTATGTGGTAGCCTTAAAGGGTCATGAAGCTTGTCTTCACATCTAGTTTTTGACTAAATTAAAGTTTCAGAATCGGAAGATAGAAAAGTGGCAAAAAGGAGGAAGCAAGCAGAGGATAGAACATAAGATAAAAAATTAAGGCAAGAGCAGGCTAGATGTGGGTAAGAGAGATTTTGGGATACTATGTCTATTTCATATATATGAAGAGAATGTAAGTAGTGAAGGCAGTTATGGATTTAAGAGGAAGGTAAGAGGATTGGGAGAAAAGCACAGCCACACAAACAAACATATGAAGACTGACAGGACAGGTGTTGATACAATCAGGCATGTGCAAAACAATGAAAAAGGAGGAAACAAACATACAGAGAAAAACAATGGTGATGGAGAGCACTGGACAAAAAATGGGTATTGGTATTGTCACAAATGGAAGGGAGAGCACTGGGATAGGGGGTAGGATGGGGGGCACACCTGCACTGTCTATCAGATTTGATCCAGTGTGAAATTGTTCTTCACTCTGGGCACCCTCAGCACTGGGATTTGGCTTTACTAATGCCAGTGCAGAGCAGGGACTAGACTCAACAAGTCTGGAGGAAGGTCTGAAGCCTGATGGTTTTGGTATACAGGCATTCATCAAGAATGACTCTCACCATCTCCTCCAAATTTTGCCAGCTGACATATGTTTCATCTCCACTGTCACTGTTTGGTGAGGGTATTATTGCCATTCCTTCCAGAGCAGGGCTAGTGACAGTGGCTGATGCAGGTTCTGCCAGGATTGTGGAGGTGACTGTGGCAGCTGGTGACATTGTTGGCTGTGGTGTTGGTGGAAGTGGTATAGTAGCCAAACATGGTGAACTGACAGGCCTGGATGGAGGCAGGGATCCTGGTCTATATGCTGCTGCATAAGCATCTAAAATAAATGGACAGGAGCCAAATAAAAAGTAATGAATAAATGTATATAATGAAAAACATACTGAGAAATAGGGTGGAGGAGAGAAAAGGACAAATGCAATAAAAATAAATGTAAAGCATTTAAGTGTAACTACTTTACCTTTACTATAATGCAAAGGTCATGTAACAACCTCCCACTGTAAAAATGATGAGCCAAGGTACAACCTGAGCTACAGCATCAGTCTAAGCAATTCCTCCAGGGAAAAACACACACTAATGGTGTGAATCCCACACTTGCAAAATGAAAACTCTACCAAGGGTGAAGCTGAACCCATTGCTAACATTATACAAGAATACCAGCACTTTAATATGCTCAGCTACAAATATAAGTCCATGGAAGCCAGCAACTACTGACATTGATTTAAGCAACTTTATAGTAGTCTAATTTAATACTGAATGGGCCACATACGTGCCAGTACTATATATAGGTAGATGTAACACTTATATCACTTTCTGCTGATAAACCTCTGTTTAAACAGTTGTGCTTTACAAAATAATGGGTAAAATCTTAAATGGGACAAAGTGGTAAGGAAACAAATATTCCCTAACATAGCTGTTGCACTTGCACCAAAGTATTACTCTAGAATCTTACTCACTGTAATATTATAGGATAGATCCCAAAGAACATAACTTGATTGTATGATAACAATGTAACTATAGTCTATGCCACTGCTGGCAACTCAAAAACATTTAAAAATAAATTGCTACTGTAGATGTTTGATAACCATGGAGAAAATGCATATCTATCCTGAGTAGAGATATGATAACTAACTGGATAATTACCATGTCAATCCGCATTACCTGTAAAAGGTGTACTTATCCTGGCACTCCCTGAGGCACTTAGGTCTCTTTCTGTGGAACTGTGCATTTTCTTCAACCTGGTCAAGGGGTATAGAGAAAGAAATGAGAGTCCATTGGACACTACATGGCAGACAATGACAGTTATCATGTGGAGGTTTAAGCCATGGCTTATTTACAGTACTCCCTCACCAGATCAGCCATCAGGTTAGGATTTCAACATTTTAGATCACTGTAATAGTTTGCGACATTGATCAGCATTACATGGTATGCCTTTGATATGATACATCAACTCATGTAATGCCTTGTGCCAGGCTGCCCAATGTCTCTGCTTTATATTGTGGCTCTTGATACCTTTTTTGGCTTTTATTCCCACCCTTCCTTCATTGTCACCAGTCTGACCCTCATGCCCCATCTCTGCTGAGTCAACCAGCTATTTCATGCCACCCCAGACTTATTCTGATAGTCACTGGGGCCGGTAATGAATCACAGGCAACAGAACTTGGCTTGTTTGAGCTTGTTTGAGATTCCATTAGGAGGGTCTTACTTTAGCCTACCCTATTATCCCCCCTCAACTTTGTGGCAGTGTGACAGTATGGTACAGTCCTGGGAGAGCATGGAATGTAGGCTCCATGGTGTATCACCCCACCTGCACAGCAATTCAACCAATCCACACTACCCTCCACTGACCATGCCTCCTGTGGTGACATCCCTAGCCTTCATCAGGAATCAACATCTAGACATGCCCATTTATCATCCTTCCTGCATAGCATGGGCACACCCATCCCTCCCTACCACTCCTTCAGTCACCCAAGATGTAAATGAGCAAGGGTCATCTGGGTCTTAGTTAGGGCTTTATCCCTTTAGGCCACCAGAGTGGTTGGCTTTTGATACTTTTCTTCAGGAAACCTTGGCCTGTAGTGCTTGCACAGGAGGTAAAGGAAGATTTCTGAATTCTCAGGACACCCCCTTTGTACACTGAGTACCTTTTATGAAGCTATGGTAGACATGGTAATGTTTTGTAAAGAGAGACAGTTGAAAATTCCCAATGGTACTCATTTTCACATATGATAACTGCCATGCAGTCACCGCTCATTTGCATGTCTGGTATGAATAGTGCATGCTAGTGTTTGATCATAGCAGGTCAAGAAGTCCATGACATGTACCATTTGCATGCAATAGTATGCATCAACAAGCGCTTTTGTGCATGGCAGATGGAGGATTAGCATCATATAAATAATATATTATGTGTGAAGTATGGCAGTCCTGTATCCCTATTTATGCTGTTATGAAAGCAGGCCAAACAGTGAATCTGTTTCCATATGGTTATATATGGAGTTACAAATCTCCATTAGGGGGATGATATAGACCTGGCAAGCACAGTACTGCCCCCAGGTACCAGTCATGTGTGCAGCATTGGGTAGATTTGAATCAGTGTTGAACAGGTTATCTGAATGTGCTTACTGAATGACACAAGAATAATAAGTTGAGTCCTAGTTAGCATAATCATCACATCCAGCCAGGTGAATTTGCACAATATAAGCATGAGAGGAAGCAGAGAGAGAACCGTTGAACTATGGAAGAAATCAAAGAGCAGCAACTTATTAACTTTCAACAGCTGAACATGAGAGTAATTGCTAAGATATGTTAAAGCTCTGCTTGTGCAAG
Source organism: Protopterus annectens (assembly GCF_019279795.1). NCBI lineage: Eukaryota > Metazoa > Chordata > Ceratodontiformes > Protopteridae > Protopterus > Protopterus annectens. The sequence goes on from NC_056744.1 coordinate 663,175,933, forward strand.
GTAATGCTATGTTTTAGTAGTTAATTTTTTCAAGTATGGCTGCTTCAAAGTTATATCACAGTTGTACATATAATATGAAATAAGTTGTCCAATATTTCAAAGTGCTTTAGAAAGGTGTTTTAAGAGTGTGCTACAATGGGTATGACTATTATTAGGTTGAAGGAGAAACCTAGCAGCACATTCTCAGAGTGCAAGTTAACACATTCTGTATGTTCTTTTGATACTAAATTTAATAATAATAATAATAATAATAATAATAATAAATAAATAAATAAATATATATATATATATATATATATATATATATATATATATATATATATATATATATATATTTATATATATATATATCATGTGAAAAAAATCTTTTTAAACCGTGACAGAAAACAGTCACGACACATTGGTTAGTTGCAGTGTTAATGGTTGTTGCACTGTGGGGGGACATTTGCTCGGTAAACTTATATGCCAGATAGCTGTTTAAGAGTGTGACTATAGATATATAACTAGAGATATATAACTGCTAGGCACACAAACAGCATGCTAAATGGACAAGGGTGAGACTGGTGGTGTAAAGATTTTTCAGGGCCACTCAAGAACAGAGAAAGCAGAAATATACAGCAGACAAACTCTGCTGAAAAGACAACAAGGAAATCAAGGTTTTCCAGTGCAGACAGTGAGGTGCTACTGCAGATCCTCCATCTCCATGGACAGCAACTCTTTCACATCAATACTGCTGATCTGGCCTACCGGGACTGTACCTACAAAATCTAGTGCCACACAATGCAAGTGATGACCAGGACCATAGTTATGAAATGTTACGCTGTAGACCTATTGATATAACATGTATTGCTCAACTACAAGCTGCCCATCTGGCATGGAAAGATAGAATAACAGGTTCTGGTGAATTGGTGAACTACCTCTCCCAGAGAAAGATGGGTGTCTGGCCTCTGTTTGAGGAAATAACACATTCAAAAGGTCCCACAGTGTGGTGCTGGATAGTGAATCAGAGCTTGAACAGCCAACAAGACTGCCTTTTGAAGATGTCCCAGATATGTGTACCTCCTTTTTTGTAAGGTATAAGACTACCTGTTCATCTTCTTGACCCCTTAGTCACTGTCTTATTAAAGCTGTCTGATTTATGGGATACAGCAACATTAGGATACCCCCACATGGCCATCTGTATAAGGTATGCAATTAAAACATTTATTTTTCAGTGTTACTATTCATGTGCATCAATTTCATGTATCCTTCTGGTGCTGGCTCACAGTTACATAAGATATTGTGCTTTGGTGTAATAACAGGTGATTCTTTACCTGGCACTAGCACTTCAGAATTGACACCCCCTGATGTTGGAGGATCCGCAGCCTCTGATGATGATGGAGAGGATGAGATGTCAGAGTCAGAGAGTACAGCGCATGTGTGCTGGACAGAGGGAATGTAACCACTGCACCCCCTACACAGGCCATGGTTAATCCATTTATGCCTATGAAGTAAAAATGGCAAAACTGCCCATTTCAGAATGCTTTAACCACAAAAGGCCCCTTAAACTTCTGTCATTACAATCCACCAATATCAGTCAATATGTATAATATCTGTAGAAGTACAAGTCATCTGAATAATTCCACTGTAAAGAGATCTGTAACTAAAGAGGTTGTTACTAGCAAACAACTTTATATTTCAATGTTTCATCAACAAATTCAATGCCTGCTGCCCTTGAGAAATAAATTGCCTACTGAATAATTCCACACTAAACAGATCTGCAACTAATGAAGCAGTTGCTACTAAAAAACAACTTTATGTTTCAATGTTTCATCAACAAATTCAGTGCCTATTGCCCTTAAAAAATAAATTGCGTATGTTACACTAAAAAAAAAAAAAAAAAAAAACTGGTCATCTGCTAATATTACAATAGGGAATGGATGGCAAACCAACAACAGGTTCATAGTTACAAGGCATCACATCCAAAGGAGACCACACTCAGGACTGCAGCACCCCACTCCACTGGTAAAGTGCAACATAGTATCAGCAATCTATTTATATGGTGTGGGAGTAGAACCCACAGCCTTCTGCATCAAAAGAAAGCAAGCAACTAACACAATTGGCAAGTTGTTTAGCATAAACAGTAATGACCATTTGCTAAACAAGACAGCTGCACATTGAAAACAGACAGAATGAGCAACAGTAAATTTCTCTTCTCTTGAAGCTCACAATTCCTTGAAAATGTACTGAAACTCATAATTACTTGAAAATGCATTAAAGCTCATAGTCTGGTAGTTGGTGTACAGTATGCAGTCTGTTGACTCCTGGTTAAATTAACTAACCTGTCAGCCCTAACTAGAACATTTCACCCCCCCCACCACCACACACACACTCACATTCAACAGTATAACAAAAAAATTCCACTAATCTCCCTGTTCTGTTCATCTGGAAAATTCATGCCTATTTCTCAAAAAAATCACACACCCTCTGCTCCGGTTTAAATGTGTGTGAAATATACTAAAAACCCTACTAAGTACACCGTCTACATCTGTCTCTTAAAGAAGAAGTGTAAGTTTGTGGCAATCCCCCTTGCCAGTGGGTGCCCCTCCCCAGATAGTGGGCTGTACAAGCCAGTGAGTCCTAGGTAACTGCGTATGTTGCCTAGTACTGGATCTGGCTCTCATGGAGACACAGGCTATTGTCACCACAGCCATGGCAGAGTTAGTATGTAGCAAGATGTGTGAGATGACACACACCAGTGTAGGTCAAGTACGTATGATAGTTTTAATACATTCAGTTAAATGGTGGAATGTACCTTGTCTTCTTAAGCTCACCTGCCAGGTGTAAGGTGCTGTCCATGAAACCGTTCCACTGCTACTTCCACAGATGGTAGTGACTAGGCATGTGGATGACCTACAACATACTTATCCAGTGCTAGCATTTCCACAGCAACGTTTGTTGTGAAGTTGTATAAGTGCAAGAGAAGCTATTCTCATAGTTGTAGTAGTCACAGTATTGGCATGTCAACAGTGCAATTCCTGGTAGAAACAGTTCCTGTTGGTGGGTGCATGCACAGGATGCTCAGTCCTCTACCATGCATACCCTGGACCTGTCCAATATGTAGAACTACAGTGCTACAACTACTAATGTGGCTGTATCCCAGCAAACACACACTTGCACTAACACAGCTTGCATTGAACCATACACACAAGCATGCACATACAGATGCATACACACACACACACACACACACACACACGCACACACGCACACATGCACACATGCACACACACACACACACACACACACACACACACACACACACACACACACACACACACACACACACACACACACACACACACACACACACACACAACACACATATACTCACATCTAAACTAACAACGGCCCTTCACAAAGCCTTTTATGTTAAGACCACCCACACAAACAAGCACACATTGAAGTGACAGACATACAACAGCACATTTTGCTTTAATAATCCTCAGCATTCAGATATTTCCCTGTGAAAAACATCCATACACGTGCTTTCTTCCCTGCTTGTGCAAATGATGATTACTGTACCTGCTGTTTTTACATTGTTACTTGGGTTGCATATGTCTAATACATCTTTGCATCAGTAAGCACAACCAGGTGTTGGTTTTACATGCATCACATTTACTGCAGTTTATCTGCTTTACTCTACTATGCTCTGAAGCTATTTGCAAGTCGTTGCCACTTTGCCAGTGCCACACTGCACTTGCCTCCATCTGGCATGATCATCCCCTGCTGCTGGCTCCTAAACTGACTCCTCATCTGCCTTCATCTCCACTGCCTGGTGTGCTGGGGTCTGCTGCTCCTGCAAGTGCCCACTCTGCTTTAACTGCTTCCTAACCATGATATTGTGTAACATTTCTGACATTGAAAATAATTTTGCAGATATGCAGAGGTCATACTGCAGGACACTACTGCCTAAATCCAGACAGCAAAGGCATGCCTTCAGCAACTCAAACACATGTTAAATAATGTTACAGGGTATGGTTGCACCTTTGGTCGGTTTGATGTTGTGATTTTCTAATGGGTGTCAACAGCCAGGGTACATCTGGCATAATCAAGATGACCCTGGGAGAAATCATTTTCATAATGTTGGTACAGTTCACAGGTGTGCTGTATGTGGGATTCATGATAACTACCTGTGTGGCCTACATACTCACTGTACATGACACCTTTTGCATTACAGTTCTCCTGGCAGTTTTTGGAGTGATACCCTTTACAGTGCATGCACCTCCATCATGGTTCAACAGGCGGAGGCCTTTATTTCGATGTGGTTACAGTCTATGGCCCCTGATACCTCAGGGAGATGGGATATATCATAGAATTTCAGAACAGCATTTGCTCTCTCCTCTTTGGTATGTAGATACCAAATATGCTTTCCCACATGCTGAATCATGTCATCAAGAAGCTGATGGAGTGTTCTTGAGATAAGTACCAAAGAAACCCCCCACTGTTTTCCCAGTAGGTTTGTAAATGATCCTGTAGTACACATACATAAAGCCATACATACCTTAGCAGCCACAACGATGGGTACCTAACAACTCTCATAGAGCTTCAGATGAGGCTGACACTTGCCAGTTCATTGCAATCCATGTTCACCCAGTACCTGTCTGTAATGTTAGTGTCATGGAGTCCTTGAAATGTTAGGCATGGTTGGATGATTTACCACCTTAGGAGATGATGATGGGCAAAGTAGCGGCAATTAGATCCTCCTGCAGAAATACTGTTGCTAATGCTGTAGCAACCCCTAATATTATTTCAGAGTTCCCTTCACATGATCATGAAAATTCAGATATACATTTGACACATCTCCATTATATGGCTTTTTTTTTGTTTGTTTGTTGTTAATGAATTGGTCCAAAATCTTATTTAGCCACATTTTCATACCCCAAACTGCTGATTTTAATAATGCTGCTCATTAGCATGCCATCATATGGCCATAAACATATACCCTGCATGTTCCAGCTGCTCAGAATTCTCCACTACTAGTGTGTGTATTTTTGAATAACGCACATGCTTTGCATGGCCAGTCATCACACAAATTCACATAGTGTGATAATGGAATGTTTTCTGAACTTGTCTATATCTTCTTTTCTTTGCTAAACAAGTTTGCAACTGAAACAACATGGATTTATCCTGTAACTTCACACAACTTTGAAAATATAGAGTATGAAATGTTATGTTGGACATACAACTAAGGTACACTTTTTAGAAAAGCATACAATCCCAAAATAACACCCTCAAAATATACACAAACAAATAATGTGCATAGTTAGGCATATACCAGGCATGCCACAACATAAACTGTTAGAAAAATGCATTTGAACAATGTGATGTGCCATAATTTAAATAAAACAAAGCACTTTGGTCTTTTTTATTTTATACAGTTATATACATTTTTAGATAGCTTTTTTTCTGAATACCTGTTAAGCAATGGGAGGTTTTTCTTAAAGCTGTCATTTCAGGAGTTATTTATTTAATTATTTTGTACTATCAAAAAAAGAGTGCTGACAGAATTAAACATTATCAAGGAAATGGGGATAGGTAGCCTATAGTTTGATGAGGAGTTGCATTCTGGGAGCTAGTGTCCAGATCTGTAAATCCTGGCTATACCTGAATTTGACAAGACAAAAGTGTTAAATCATATAAAAGAAATTAATATGTAACCATCATTTCAATTATTACCATCATGTATGTTTAACAATAACACATAGTTAGGTTGAGGGTCATGCTGTGATATAGTTACTCTTCTATGTTTGGATATTAAGCTTCACACTCATTAACGGATTCCAGCAATTATTAGTATATGCATGCAATAAGACATGATGAAGGTTGCACATTAACGATCTTATTGCATGCTCATTGGAATATTGAGGGGTGAGCCTTATGTACTCTGAACCACAAGACATATTCATCACGTTTGTTAAGCATTTAGCTCCAGTTTCAATTAAGACCAGTGCTATACCAAACTTAGACTTATGTCTCTTACTGTGCTGAACATACTCACCTGAAAGGTATAACTCTTTCAGGGATGTGTATTCTTTGACTTAAAAGAACACATGCTTTTGTGTTGTGCACCATTATAATGTTCTTTCACTTCCCACTCTTTATTTATGCAGCCTACAGAAGTTAGAATTATGTGAGTATGCAATACAGTGAGTAACGCCTCCTTAGGTGGTTATAGTGATGTATTTATAGTGCATATAGGTTACACTGCTGTGCTGCACCTGTCAACACTAGACCTCTTCCCAGTCACTTACAGCTCTGTAGTTATGTGGGCAATACAGGCCCCCCCAGCCACTGCACCAAATCAGTTTTGACTACTGCTTCATCCTTGTTTACATACCACAATGCTCTGTGAGCCCTGAAAGTGAATGGTGTGCAGTGTGATGGCAGACTTTATCTATTTTCATTTTAGTTGCACCAAGCACCAACATTTCTGTTTCTTAATGTCAGCATTTGTTACCTGACAATCAAATCACTGTCATCTTATCAGAGGGTTTATAGTCTGAATAAACAGAGAGGGAAAGAGAGAGAGAGAAATAGAAAGAAATAAAATACAAAGGCAGACAGACATACTATCCAGCTTTAAAAGCAGACACAGTAACATTTCTAGTCAGCGCAGCATTTTCAATGAAAAATGAGAAAAGTATAATGCCAGTATGGGTGAGACTTGAGTACATTAGTTAATCAAACATGGATTTGTCAAATCCTAGCTTGACAATGAAAACAAATTAAAAAGCACCTTACAACTTAAAGACCACCATCATGTGTATATTTTTCTTAGGTCTAAGATGCAGTCCTCTTAGAGTCTGGGTTTTGTTATTTAAACTGTGTGTGGTGTGGAGGGGGTTACAGGGTACAGGCTAAGAAATGACAATTCCCTCACAAAAGTTTCTTTCATGCAAATATATCATTCAGAGAAATGGTCACACTTTATAATGGTTATATGGATTGTGGTATATTTAATTTAATAATAGACCATAATTAACAATGCTTATGACCACAGTAGAACAAAATGCAGCAATATACAGTCTGCCATCTTGTTTCTGCAGGAGAACTTACCAACGGTTTTACAAATATTCATATTTCCTTATTTGATTTCTGACAGGAAGCCCCCAGGAGAAAAAAAAAGTTTGCATACATTTTGAAGCTCTCTCTTAAGTATGATATAGTTTAATAGTTTAATTTAAAATTAATTTGTGCAGCCACATTAGCTCTCTCTCTCTCTCTATATATATATATATATCTATATTTATATTTCTATATATAAATATATATATATATATATATATATATATATATATATATATATACACACACACACACACACACACACACACACATAAATATATATATATATATATATATATATATATATATATATACACACTAGGAATCAGCAGAGACAAAGAGAAACAAAAACTGATAAAGTAGAAAGTCATTTACTAGATCTAACAAAGGCAAATGATTCTGAAAACCTATCAAATCAAAGGGCTTGAATAGACCTTCCTCTGTTTATATTATCTACTGAAATTCCATTGAAAGAACTGGTGTCAGGCCTCACTCAGACCTTTCAAACTGTGTATTCCTTTACCATAAAGAGTCAATTTGCGCTAGAATAGTTCAGCTGTGCTGCTTATTTCTGCTTACACACAATTAAGAAAAGAAAGCTGTCAGGATGATTTTTTTTTTTTTTGCTATGATGAGCTGTGGTTTGTCCATTTTAGTTGCACTAACTTTGTCTGTCTACTTCTTGTAACAGATAATTTTATTCAGTAACCCTTTTCTTCATTTGTCACAGAATCAGTGAACTGCCAGTATTTCATTTGTTTTAATATCTCAGACAGATACACTTGAAGCTCTTTTTGAGCATTCTCCATTTTTCCCCTCCACATTTTCAGCTGCATGATGTCATACAAAATGATTCCTATGTTCCTGTTCAGCAATAAGGTACTCACTGAAAAACAGCAGTCACCATTTTTCCTGCTTCATGTCCCTTGCCTTGATATTATGCACAAGTTTACCATGAAATTCTGATAAGCTTCTTAGTTGTGCTGTGTATCCATGTGTTGATCAATAAATATCGACCTGCATTGTAAGTAAGCTCCACTGCATCTTTCAAAGGCAGATGCAGTAGTTTAGTATTATCCATTTGAAAACAGATTGTAATATAAAAGGCCCAGATTAAATTAGGTTCCCTTTACAGAATAAAACCTTTCTTAACAAACTCTTCCAGACAAGCTACTGCCAGGACCCACCTACTATCCACTTTACTCTACGCTTCTGCTATATTTACTAACCTCAAAACATCAGACATAAACAAACTTGAATTATTCTACCATAAGATAGATTTGTCACTAACCTACCCCACAGAATCCATCATTGTCTTGCTCTGAAATAACTCAAATGGCTAGAGCTGACCAACCTACTAACCCTAAACCAACTTACCATAGCCTATTACAAAGCTTACCTACCTGACATATGTCCATCCCTACAGGATGTAGTAAAAACCCACCTCAATAGCAGGACTCTACGATCCTCAAAAAAATTACTACTTGAAGTTACAAAATCCAACAACAGCTTTGGAGACTCAATATATTCTAACTATGTAGCTAAATTGTGGACTCCCCCAGGACATACTAAATACAGCAAACCTAACGCACTTCAAAAAACTGCTCAAGTCCCACCTAAATGGCAACTGGTTATGCTCCTGCTCCTCACCAGGCTGAATCCATGTCTCCCCTCCTGACCCTCTCTCTTCCTATTCTCCACTTTTACTATATCTATATGTTTACTGAATACCTTACTTACTCCCATCCTCACCCTCTCTCTCCCTATTCTCCACTTTCACTATCTCTATATGTTTACTGAATACCTTACTTACTCCCATCCTCACCCTCTCTCTCCCTACTCTCCACTTTCACTATATCTATATGTTTACTGAATACCTTACTTACTCCCATATTCACCCTCTCTCCCTCTACTCTCCACTTTCACTATCTCTATATGTTTACTTGGACTACATGAAAAGAGACATAGAGGAGCTCTCTGATTATGTAGCCCAGGCCGTATGACCCTGACCCTGAGCAGCATCCTGCCCTCACCAAGAATGATGCCACAATACAAAGACAAGATGATCAGCTTTAATAATTGGATCAATTACTGGTGTCATTCTAGGGGGATCCAATGTCTGTCTGCTTGGGATGACATGCTGGACAACCAACACTGCTTCGCAAGGGACGGCTTGCACCTGTCACCACTGGGCTTCCGGATATTGGCTAAGGCTCTTGCCACCCCCATAGTGCCTTTTTTAGGCAAGGCTCAAAAGACAAACCCACCACCTTAGAAAACAATAAAGAAAAAAAACTAAGGGTAATGCTGCTCAACGCCAGAAGTCTAAATCTCAAGATGCAGGCTCTCGAAGCACTCCTCAGTATGGAGAGCATCGATGTCTGTGCAGTAACTGAAACCTGGTTCAAGGCTCCTGAGAGCACCCCAGCCCTACCAGGTTATACCTCGTATCATGCATTTCGGCCCCAAAACTTGGGCCGAACCACAAAAGGAGGGAGAGTGTCCATATTCATTAAAGACACCCACACCTCCAGGTTAGTGGCAAAGCACGAAGCATCGGAGACCATCCATGTGCAACTAACCGTAGGCAAAATTGCTATACAACTTGTAGCATGCTACAGACCACCCTCTTAATCTCAGGAACTCCATTCAGCCTTCCTGAAGACACTGGAGGATATGAATATCTCACCAAAAACCATCATATTGGGAGACTTCAACTACCCAAACATAGACTGGGTGCATTATTCAAGCCCCAACACCCTAGCCCAAAGGTTCCTGGAATTCATCAACTCAAATGCGATGGAACAGCTAATCACCTCCCCCACAAGGGGAAATAATATACTTGACCTGATCATGACAAACATGGGGACAAAATGCTCAACACTGGAAGTATACCCCTCGCTAGTGAGATCAGACCACAAACTAATAACCCTAGATATTCACATCCCACCTCTACCCCCAGCACAAAAGACCACAGTGAAAAACTTCTCAAAAGCCGACTTTACACTCCTTAGGACTGAAATGGTATCCTTCAAGCCCCATGGGCCAGTGGAAACCACATCCCACACTGCTGAATCCTTCACAAATGCTTTCTACGGGCATCTCCAAGAATGCATGGATCATGCAATCCCAAATAAAACCAAGACCCTTTCCACCAAAGGCAGGCATCCTATCTGGTGGACCCCAGCCATAAACAAACTTTATAACAAGAGAAGGAAGCTACTGCAAGACAGAGCAAAATCCCATAAAGGGAAGGCATCTCTGATCAGCACTAGCAAAAAACTACGTTCACTCATAAAATCATCAAAGGCCAACTTCGAGAGAAAAATCGCTAAGGACACTAAAGATAACCACAAGGCCTTCTTCAGTTATGTTAGAAACCTGGGTGGAAACCCTCAGATATGCTCAGAGTTAGTTCATAACTTCAAAAAATACACTGAACCCACAGATATTGCCAACATACTGGCAGACAGGTTCAGTGCAAATTTCTCCCCTCCCTCTCCCCCAAAAGACGAAATAATTATCCCAGCTGAATGCAACCTCCCTGACATCTCAGATGTCCAGCTGAGAGCTGCTCTCAGCAAAGCTAAAAATACAGCATCCATGGGACCTGACGGTGTCCCGGGTTGCGTGCTACGTGAACTCCTAGAGGAGCTAAACCCGCACATAAGAACACTGTTTAATCTTAGCCTTGCTACAGGATACATCCCCGAACACTGGCGTACAGCTACAGTGGTCCCACTCCACAAAGGTGGCACCTCTACAGACCCTGGAAACTACCGCCCCATAAGCTTGACCAGCCTGGTCTGCAAAGCTATGGAAAGGATCATTATGGAACTCATAAACAAGGACATCGAGGACCTACAGACAATTGACCCTACCCAGTTCAGCTTTGTAAAAGGCAGATCCTGTCTTTTAACCTGGTGGACATTTTTGAAACAGTTACTAGAGCCATCGATGAAGGCAAAGCAGTTCATACAGCCTACCTGGATCTGGCAAAAGCCTTCGACACAATACCCCACTCAGGCATCATAGACAAGCTCAACCGCTTAAATGTAAACCTGTTTGTCACAAGATGGGTTGCAGACTGGCTAAAGGACAGAACCCACAAAGTCAGAATAGCTGGAGCTATGTCAGACTCTAAGCCAGTCACAAGTGGAGTCCCACAGGGCTCTGTCTTGGGACCCCTCTTGTTCGGCATTTATTTCTCAGATGTGCAGGCAAACATAGGGGGGTTGTGGCTGACAAAGTTCGCAGACGACTGCAAACTAGGCGCCATAGTCGATACACCAGCTGACACATGCATCCTCCAGAAGGGCCTCACAGAAACAGATGACTGGTGCCAGAGTCATGGCCTTAAACTAAATGCCAAAAAATGTATAGTCATCCCCTTTGGAAAAAACAAAGTACCCACAAATTACCACATAGGTGGTAATCCATTAAGTACAGAAAAAGTAATCAGAGACCTGGGGACCCAAGTTGACAGTGACCTCTCATTTGACACCCACATCGCCAAAGTGGTCAGAAAGACCTTCTACCTTGCCCACCTTATCATGAAGGGATTCACATCCAGATCAAAAGATGTCATTGTACCCTTATATTCCTCCCTTATCAGGCCTATGATTGAGTACAATGCCCCATTTGGTATGTACCTCACCCGGCACCTGCAGCAGCTGGAGAGTCCCCAAAAGTACCTTACCAAGAGGATCAAGGGTCTCCAGCATATGTCATATGCTGCCAGACTAAAAAAGCTCCAGCTCTATTCAGTAGCATACCGCCTGCTCAGAGGTGATCTGTGCCTTACGTACAAGGCCATGTCCAATTCAGAATTAATGGACATGCTCCACCTCAAAAAATCCAAATCCATCAGAGCCACAAGAGCTAAAGATCTAAACCTCAGCACAAATATGAATAGGACATGCTGGAGGGACAGATTCATAACCCAGAGGCTTCCCGCAATCTGGAACAGGATACCTGTCCATGTTAGGCAGAGCCCCTCACTGACTCTCTTCAAGAGAAATCTGGATGAATGGATTGATGATCGTAGGTTTGCCCCGGGGGTCATCTCTGTGTCATTGCTAGACAGAGGCACAGTAAACTAAATTTAATTTAATTTGTACACTTTTGTATCAATACATGGGGTGGCGAAAGCAACATACACTTTGGCTAGGCTTATAAATGCCCTAGGGCAGATAGCCTAGTACTATACTATGAAACTATGAAACTAATACCTTACTTACTCCCATCCTTACCCTCTCTCTCCCTACTCTCCACTTTCACTATCTCTATATGTTTACTGAATACCTTACTTACTCCCATCCTCACCCTCTCTCTCCCTACTCTCCACTTTCACTATCTCTATATGTTTACTGAATACCTTACTTACTCCCATCCTCACCCTCTCTCTCCCTACTCTCCACTTTCACTATCTCTATATGTTTACTGAATACCTTACTTACTCCCATCCTCACCCTCTCTTCCTATTCTCCACTTTCACTATCTCTGTATGTTTACTGAACACCTTACTTACTCCCCTCCTCACCCTCTCTCTCCCTACTCTCCACTTTCACTATCTCTATATGTTTACTGAATACCTTACTTACTCCCCTCCTCACCCTCTCTCCCCCTGCTCTCCACATTCACTATCTCTATATGTTTACTGAATACCTTACTTACTCCCCTCCTCACCCTCTCTCTCCCTATTCTCCACTTTCACTATCTCTATATGTTTACTGAACACCTTACTTACTCCCCTCCTCACCCTCTCTCTTCCTATTCTCCACTTTCACTATCTCTATATGTTTACTGAATACTTTACTTACTCCCCTCCTCACCCTCTCTCTTCCTGTTCTCCACTTTCACTATCTCTATATGTTTACTGAATACCTTACTTACTCCCCTCCTCACCCTCTCTCTCCCTATTCTCCACTTTCACTATCTCTATATGTTTACTGAATACCTTACTTACTCCCCTCCTCACCCTCTCTCTCCCTATTCTCCACTTTCACTATCTCTATATGTTTACTGAACACCTTACTTACTCCCCTCCTCACCCTCTCTCTTCCTATTCTCCACTTTCACTATCTCTATATGTTTACTGAATACCTTTCTTACTCCCATCCTCACCCTCTCTCTCCCTACTCTCCACTTTCACTATCTCTATATGTTTACTGAATACCTTACTTACTCCCCTCCTCACCCTCTCTCTTCCTATTCTCCACTTTCACTATCTCTATATGTTTACTGAATACCTTACTTACTCCCCTCCTCACCCTCTCTCGCCTACTCTCCACTTTCACTATCTCTATATGTTTACTGAATACCTTACTTAATCAAATCCTCACCCTCTTTCCCCCTACTCTCCACTTTCACTATCTCTATATGTTTACTGAATACCTTACTTACTCCCATCCTCACCCTCTCTACACCTATTCTCCACTTTCACTATCTCTATATGTTTACTGAATACCTTACTTACTCCCATCCTCACCCTCTCTCTCCCTATTCTCCACTTTCACTATCTCTATATGTTTACTGAATACCTTACTTACTCCCATCCTCACCCTCTCTCTCCCTATTCTCCACTTTCACTATCTCTATATGTTTACTGAATACCTTACTTACTCCCCTCCTCACCCTCTCTCTTCCTATTCTCCACTTTCACTATCTCTATATGTTTACTGAATACCTTACTTACTCCCATCCTCACCCTCTCTCCCCCTACTCTCCACTTTCACTATCTCTATATGTTTACTGAATACCTTACTTACTCCCATCCTCACCCTCTCTCCCTACTCTCCACTTTCACTATCTCTATATGTTTACTGAATACCTTACTTACTCCCATCCTCACCCTCTCTCCCCCTATTCTCCACTTTCACTATCTCTATATGTTTACTGAATACCTTACTTACTCCCATCCTCACCCTCTCTCCCTACTCTCCACTTTCACTATCTCTATATGTTTACTGAATACCTTACTTACTCCCATCCTCACCCTCTCTCTTCCTATTCTCCACTTTCACTATCTCTATATGTTTACTGAATACCTTACTTACTCCCATCCTCACCCTCTCTCTCCTATTCTCCACTTTCACTATCTCTATATGTTTACTGAATACCTTACTTACTCCCCTCCTCACCCTCTCTCTCCCTACTCTCCACTTTCACTATCTCTATATGTTTACTGAATACCTTACTTACTCCCCTCCTCACCCTCTCTCTCCCTACTCTCCACTTTCACTATCTCTATATGTTTACTGAATACCTTACTTACTCCCCTCCTCACCCTCTCTCCCCTACTCTCCACTTTCACTATCTCTATATGTTTACTGAATACCTTACTTACTCCCCTCCTCACCCTCTCTCTTCCTATTCTCCACTTTCACTATCTCTATATGTTTACTGAATACCTTACTTACTCCCATCCTCACCCTCTCTCCCCCTACTCTCCACTTTCACTATCTCTATATGTTTACTGAATACCTTACTTACTCCCATCCTCACCCTCTCTCTTCCTATTCTCCACTTTCACTATCTCTATATGTTTACTGAATACCTTACTTACTCCCATCCTCACCTTCTTTCTCCCTACTCACCACTTTTACTATCTCTATATGTTTACTGAATACCTTACTTACTCCCATCCTCACCCTCTCTCTTCCTATTCTCCACTTTCACTATCTCTATATGTTTACTGAATACCTTACTTTCTCCCATCCTCACCCTCTCTCTTCCTATTCTCCACTTTCACTATCTCTATATGTTTACTGAATACCTTACTTACTCCCATCCTCACCCTCTCTCTTCCTACTCTCCACTTTCACTATATCTTTATGTTTACTGAATACATTACTTACTCCCATCCTCAGCCTTTCTCCCTACTCTCCACTTTCACTGTATCTTTATGCTTACTGAATACCTTACTTACTCCCATCCTCACCCTCTCTCTTCCTATTCTCCACTTTCACTATCTCTATATGTTTACTGAATACCTTACTTAGTCACATCCTCACCCTCTCTCTTCCTATTCTCCACTTTCACTATCTCTATATGTTTACTGAATACCTTACTTACTCCCATCCTCACCCTCTCCTCCCTACTCTCCACTTTCACTGTATCTTTATGCTTACTGAATACCTTACTTACTCCCATCCTCACCCTCTCTCCCCCTACTCTCCACTTTCAATATATCTCTGTTTGTTTACTGATCCTATGTGATTATAACAACATTAAGCTTAACAATTTACAGTACCAAACAGGCATATCTGAGACACCCCATTGTATATTAAGGTAATCTCTGAGGCACTACTCCACTAAATGATTTCTTGTTACTAAGTATAACTGCCAAAATATGTGTTACTAAGCGATCCTGTTAGCTTTATTACTAAGTTGAACTGTGATTATATGTGTTATTACGTGATTTATTCCTATCATTTCTCTAATTGTTTCACTATTGTTTAAAATACTGATTATGTCGTTGTTATGTGGAGCTTTTCTCCCCAGGCCTCTGCTGAAAATGGGGAAACTTGCCCAACTGGACTTCCCCAGTAAACAAATGTTAAATAAATAAACAAATAAAATAAAATGGGCTCTTGTCAGAACATCAAACGTTCAGAACATTAGCTATTACAATAGGTACCCTAGAAGCTCAAAATGACAAAATATCAAACTGCAGTAACAACGAACTGCAAAAGATCGCACAATGCAAGTGGATGATTTTGAGAGATCATGAAACTGCTGGATTTAGGATTTTGTCCATTGTCAACTGTAGCACAATTTCAGAGTTAGTATATATAATTAGCAGGGGTGTGGGGAATGCAGCCACCATATGAAGATGTAAGGGGGCCTTCCTGTGCAAAAACAAGTAAATTTGGTATTCTGTAGTTCACTGTTATGGCAGTTTGATATTCTGCTGTTTCAAGGTTGGGGGTTGCTGCTGCGAATGCCAGCGTTCTAAAATTCGATGTTCTAAAGTAGACCCAAAATAACAGCAATCAGTAATATTAAATTAATGGAACAGTTATAAACACTGCCAAAAAAATGGCACTTGTCAGTGCCAAACACCACTCTAGTTCTACTTTTATCAGCTGAAAGCACTGAATACCCCTTTAGTGAGAACAATATTTTTATTTTATATTTTATGGAATACTTTCTATTCCAGAACTGTCAAGATTCAAATGTGAAGCAATGAATGAATGAATGACCGGTCCTTTAAGAAAGATGAAGGAGGAGACAATGATGATGCAGCACTATTTCTTTCTTTCTGTCTTTCTTTCTTTCTTTATTTCATTCTTCTTAACCGTGTAAACTATTTAGGCACAAGTTTGAAGTGCCTCCTTTCGAAGCCCAGGAGCATTATTTAGAGAACTGACTTGCTTTAGACCAAGGGACTCAAACCCAAGAAGCAGCTTATAAAAAGCTCATGTCCTTAATCCTATACACTAAGTTGCTACTACATTTTAGCTGTTTTCACTCACACCGTAACCTTTTGATTGTAAACGGTCCTTTTTTTCTTTTCTTTTTTAGAATATGTTTTACACAGTGACCACAGAGTTCTCCTTTGAGATATATGTTTGACCTACATGTAAAAACTGCAAAAGTATTGTGCTAGTGAGATTCTCCATGGAAATGTCTGCACTCAGTTTTGAGAAAAATGCACAGATCTGGAAAAATATATATTATTGTACTCACCATATTAACCATATACTCATATTTTTGTGGTTTCATAACTTTTGCCTTTCATTTTGAATGGCATGTTTTCTAATTCTATCTCAAAAGCAAATTATTAAACAATTGTTGGCTATATTCAGAACAGATTTACACACACAGATTAAAATGTCTTCCTATCAGTTAAATACACTGCAGTACGACCTAGAAATAAAAGTTGTCACATTCATAATGTAATTTTTAAAGCAATAGCTATGTTGTACATTTTAAAATAAAATATTAAAAGTAACCAAAGTCATGAGGCATTTCACTGAAAAAATATAATTAGAGCATACAGGCAAATTATTCATATATACTCTTAATGGTACTTAGATGACTCAGTGAAAAGTTAAAAATGCTGAAATTTAGCTCTTGTTAAGCAGGTTAGCCTCAGTAGGTGAATGGCCTCTTTTATATTTTAGGAGAGATCTGATATGGTATTTATACCGACTAGTGAAAGATCTTCCTTTTTGATAAAGTTTGATGGGATCTTTTATATCCAATTTAGCTGCCAGGAAATCAGGAGATATTACCTTGGAGTAAGGTGATTTGTACAGTGACCGACAAACTGCTTCTCAGGTGGGACTTGCCCTATGTGACTACCAAATATCATGAGATGCATTCTCACAGATGGTGATTGAAACTTGTCTTGAAATACTGAGAGCTATCCAAAATTAAATGAAACCAGAATGCCTCTTCATCCTGACATTGTAGAAAGAAGACTTCCATTTTCTGTTGACTTCGCCTTATTTACTAACTTGGGTGCTGATGGACTAGCTGGATGAAATAAAAGTAAATGATTGACTTTTGTCAAGCTCACATTTTCTTGAGAAGGGCATTGGTATCTCATTTATTGAGCTACTGTAATGTCAATGTTATTAGTTCAACAAAACAAATAGATAATTAAGGAGCAGAAGAGGTACACTCAAAAAGAGCTTAACAGATATCTTTTTATTTATGTGTTAATCTCATCTGTCATGTATATATTTTTGTTGATTAATCTCCTATGTATATAGATTGCCTTACTGATCTCTGCTAGACTGTAAGTAGATACATGTAAGCTGTATCGTACACTTTTTCTTTGTTGTACTAGACATGTATTAGTAAAAATGTACTTTGCTGGAGCTTTTCTCCTCAGACCACTTCTGAAAATGGACACTGTTGTCCAGTTGGACCATGCCAGCAAACAAATGTTAAATAAATAAATACATGCATAAATACATAAATAAATGCATAAAAATAAAATCTTTAAAACATATATCTAAATACTTATAAGAAAATAATGATAAGGAAAAATGAGAACTCTAAGAATGAAATATGAAACTAACAGGGCAGACTGAGAAGTTTGGGAAAAAGATGGGTGACATGTTCAGCATGTAGGACAGTCACAAGTTGTTGGGCTACATGACCTGCTGACATTACTTTAGAGATCAGCCAGTTGGGGCAGACAGGGTCAGTCAGCCACATGAGAGAGACGGAGGGGAAATGGAGACATGGGTTTAAAAAGGTTGTTTCAGGAGTGTAAGAGAGATAGTAAAGGGTTCAGAAGCAGCAGAGAAAAGGAGGCAATGAGCACAGGGGCTGTGTAGAACTTGAAGTACTGGAACTTAGGAAGAAAAAAATGTAGATAGGATGAATGGTCATGTGCAGTATGAAGTGAAGAAAATGAGAAACTGTGGAACAGGAGATTAGGATTTTAACATCTGAAACCTTATTCCCCAAGAGAGTTAAAAGCCTTGTGAATGGAGATGGGAGATCAGATTTCAGTGAAACCATTCTCTGGCGTCATCCCTAGTTAGACATGGAAATAGATATCAAACATTTATTTATTACACTTGTTTACCGGGAAATTCTGACTGGACACAGGTCCTTTTTCAGCGGAGGCCCGGGGAGAAAAGCTCTAACAAGCACAAAATTAGAGAGATGTACAATAGAGGAATTTTACAATATCATGTTAGACTAGTAGATGATCTATCAGTAATCAACAATAGTTCAGATTATGCAGTACAGTACTAAGAACAAAAAGCAGACAATAAAATGATACTTAAGGGGTTAGGCTGATAATAGGATAAGAGTGTTTAGGAAGGATGTTAGTCAGGGTTTGGGCAAGGGCAGACCCAGTGCATTTTTAGGTGAGACTTGAGAGTGGCTTTGAAAAGATTGCTGGAAGGTAGTTTGGTTAGTGAGGAGGTGAGGTTATTCCATAGTTTGGAAACAGCATAAGAGAAAAGGGCATTACCTCCTGAGTTTTTGGGTTTAGTGGTAAGAAGTAGATTTCTGCTATTGAATCGTAGGGGACTTGAAGAAGTATATGGTTGTAGTAAGTTTTGAAGTGAAACATGGTCACAAAGTGTAAGGAGTGGATGCATAACGTGATGTATGTAGGTACCAAAGAATTGTCAGAAGAGACATTTGAGATGTTAGCAAGAAGGTAACAAAACTGTGGGTTTAAGGTAGCATTCAGAAAAGTATTATCTGTGTTAGCATATGAAGAAAGAGGATTAAAGGCTTGCAACTGATAGGATGTTGGAGGGATACCTGGAAAAGAGACCAACTTTATTCAATGGTCAGACATCATCTTAGCTCAGAAGGAAGAGCAATGTGACAAGTTGAGTCAGAAAGGAACATCTCAAAGAAAGTAATTTTAAAATAAGATGAAACGAGGGGGTATCACCAATGCAAAAGAAGGCAGTAAGTGCTCAGGCAATAGAAAGAAGGCGAAAAACACAGACAATAGTAAAGAAACCCGTAAGGTTGACTCAAAACACGGCTATGTAGTATTAGAATGCAAAGTTAGGAGTTCATGAAAGAAGGTGAGGGAACAGCACAAAGTCATACAAAACATGAGGGTAAACGTTCTCACAGAAACATGCACCAGTGAAAAGAAGACTGCATATGGAGGTGCCTAGGTTGTGTTTGCTCAGGAGCAACAAAGAAGAGGAAATGGATGTGAAGTAGCAGTTTCCATTAAGGAAGAAATCAAATGTGATGTCAGAGAGAAAGATAAATCCCACACCATTAAAGTAGCAGGCAACCAGATAGGGCCAGAATTTAGAAGAAGACAATGTCAGAAGTGTAGAAAGTAAGTATTTTGATCTCTTATGGAGAAGAGGTAGTTAGACTAAAATGAGGCACTGGCACCTGTGTGGTATTGTGAGCATGTTCACATACATTTGTATGGAAAGACTTTAAAAATAAAGACAGATCATTCTTATTGAAAGATTAAAATCACAACAAAAATATAAAGATGGATATTAAGGCTAATGCCATGTCAGTTCACAGCTTCTCACAAAACGTGAGACAATAATATAACAGACTGTTTACTGAGATGTTAATACTAAGCCATAAAGAATGAAAACAATTTATAAAAGCAGCTGAAGACATCATCACATGACAGCAGAGTCCAAAGCAGCCTTAATGTTTTAAGAAATGGAATGTTTAACAGAGAAAGTTCTAGTGTTGCACAAGATAAAATAACTTGGTATGCTGATCATGTGGCAGCAGAAAGAAATATGAACATTGTAATGGTGGTGCTAAAGTATCAGTAAGAGGAAGGCATTCAGTAACAGACACTAGAGTAATCATCCTGGCTTTATAGTGAAGGGTCAGTGGAGATACATCAGTCCACATATCAGAATAACTATGAAAATATTAATGGTGTGAAATTATGGTTCTCTGGAATAGTCTCCATGATGAAGAGCAAACCATGTAACTAGTTACTATATTATTGAAATGCTATGAAAAGTCTGAATGTCCCAATTCAGCTATTAATATTCCTATAGGGATCTTAGAGAGCATGATTTTTATAGTTCACTTAATGTTACAGAATATCTTGCGATCCTGGATCATGGTTATTCAACGTTTTCAGTGGTGTATTCTGTAGGTTCACCAGCCAAGAAACTTTTTACAGTACCTGTTAAATTTTTTGCAACTTCTTTAATTTGAGAATGAAAAACAATAGACCACATAATGGTGTACCACTTAATGCTTTCTGGTTTGAACAGTTCTGTACCAATTTGGGAATACACCACAGAAAAAAAATGATACAAATATGGCCTCAGGCAAACAGGACAGTAAAAAGATTTGCAACCTGCAAAAGTTTGAGAGAATTACTACTATCCAATAGATTCTTTGGAAACAACTTTTCATTTTGCTTACTTCTCATCTCATTTAAAGGAACCAAATGCAGCTGTTTCATAGATACTGGTTAAAACGTTTTATTTTCCTCTCTCACGTATTGCTGGTTAAGACATACTGGTGAAATCTCTTCTTTGTCACTACCATCTACCACTAACCACTAAACACTTTATAACCCTTACATCATCTATGCCTTCTTCTTATCTCTGTTTTTATAACTTTTAGTTCAAATATACGTCTCGTTCTTTACAATCATATAAGAAAATTATCATAGAAAGGAAATAAGGTTCAGAGTAAATTATGTACAGGTCTGATTTACCATATTATATCTATACCTATACTTTTATTAGACATTATGTCAATATCTCCATGTGTGATGCATTACACTATGTATAACAAACCTTCCTCTTCAAATGCTGTCTTATTTGATACCCAATAAACTGAAAACTACACATAATTAACTGATATTTCTATAAATACTGCATAAGGACAAGTCTCTCTGAAGTATATATGTAGTATATATTTGTTACTGTGTATTAAATCTTGTTTTCAATCAGGTGCTATCAAGATAAAGACCTTGAGGTAGGTCTGTTTATGCCTCTGAATGTTTTCTATTTTAAATACTTTTGTATTAATCTATGGTTAATCTATGTATCTAAAAGTCTTGTTTTCCTTGTGTGATGGTTAGTTTATCACCTAATCATTCTTTCGTTATTCTGATTTCTGTTATTCATCATACCTATGTTACAGTTGCTAAAGGAAAACATCAGTCATTTTTGCTTTGCTTTCATTCATTATACTTAGATCACAGGGGCCAAGTTAAATAGATCAAATTCCTGTCACATCCAGGTTAAACTTAATATATTCTCTATGTATCATATTTGCTTAAGTACTCCATCACTTTGGCATGAAAACTGTACATGCTACCATTAATAAACCTACATCTAACTTTCATAAGCCATTATCAGGACGTATGCCCATTTTATGTCCAATACATGTTACTGCAACTTTCACAAATATTATAACATATCCATGAAGCTGGTTTATAGCAATGGTCTTATAATCATCCCTGCTATAACCCCCCCCGAAATGCTTAAAAACAGGGCCTAACTATCCATTTAACTAGTCAGTGCTATGTCATCACCTTTCTTATGTCAATTACAAATAGCCAGAAATTGGGACTTTTGTCACCAAATAGAAACTAAAAGCCATGTAAAGATGATAGAGTAGTATGAGATGCTGCTCAAACCAAAGGCACATAGAACTCCAACAGAAACTTTTTAATAAGTAAATTAAGCCCTTTTGTCCAATAAAGTTAGGACTTCATCTGAATCAATTACAAATAGCTCATCTTAAGGAATTTTAATGCACTATAACTTCAACCAGTTCCATTGAAAGTCATGAACTATCCTTTGCAAAGACTTGAACTTCTGTCAGTGATATAACACTGTGTAAAACAATCTCTTACATCTAGAAGTAAAGCTATTGGAATTGTCACGGTCCATTCCATATTTCATTTTTTATTTTCTGCTTTACTGTTTTTTGTGATCTATGTAAATTACTAAACACTGTACTTAAAAATTGTTCTGACTGATGTTTCATATTCCATAATGACACCCGAAACACAACACCATCTTTATGGAGTTTGACTAACTCCATTCTTAAGCAATCTAAACATTTAAATTTTAAATTATGCCTCTGATCCTTTTCTTAAAGTTTCATAATCCTTTTTCTTTATGCATTAAAAATATATTTTTATAAATTTCATGAGAGTTCCCAGGTCTCTAAACAACTTTCCTTTTTAAGTCTTGTTTTTTTATTAAGCCTAACCTCTTTGGTTTACATTAAATTTTCTGAAGTATCCCTATATAGAAAATTTCGGTTAAGTGTGTGATAGTTACGGACCTTAGGGTTAGGGTGCGGGTTAAGGTAAATGCATAGATAGGTAATGTATGTAAAGTTTAGTGTAGGGTTTTGTTAAGTGTATGTGTGTGGAATATTTAGTTTGTTTGGGTATAGCTCAGTAGGGTAAGTGTGCGGTAGTTACGGACCTTAGGGTAAGGGAGGGGTTAAGGATAGTGCATAGATAGTTGTGTATGTAGGGTTTAGTGTAGGGTTAGAAGTAAAGTTTTGGTGCTTTACTTTAGGGTTAGAAGTAGGGTTTTGGTTAGTTTGTGTATGTGTTGTTTTTTACTGTGTTTTGGTAGGTAGTACGTTGCGGGCAGTGGGGTTGGCCAGGTATGACAGATCGAGATTTCAAATTTTGCGGTTTAGTGCGTTCAACATATTTGCATTCAGCTTGTTATGGTTCACACAAGTTGTATTCGAGCAATTCGGCTTTTGCGGGAATAAAATAGACATTAAAATTTCAGCTTCACTGTGGACAATTCTTTTCTAGTTATTTATATAATTTTATTACAAGTTCTATGTAATGTCCTAATACACATATTTTTGGTCTATTTCTCATAAAATGTGTGTGTTTTTAGTAAACTGTTGAGGAATGATTTGAGTGAATGTGCCAAACTTTTGAATTTCATAGGTTTGTAGGGTCATAGTTATATACTAGTCTAATGACCACCAGGGCCTTTATAACCCTATCTGAATTCTAACCCAGTTGTGTCCCTCTGCATCATGGGTGTTTATTAGGAGTTGGTATGATAGGAAGTTTCTAGAGTTTATGGGGGGGTATGTTAGTTTCAGCATTACTGTCTGCCTCTGTCTATGACAGATGTGGGGGCCAGACCCAGAGTTAATTTCCAATTCCCCATCCATTGGTCAAGGTTACATTTAAATAAGGTTATGGATGGACTCTGTCCACATGGATAGGGAGCCTGCTCCCGAGATGGAGATCCCCTGAGACATGTATCTGTCTTGCTAACATGTTTTATTTATGTCACAAGCAAAATTTAAATCATTGGATCTAGTTGTTTTGATGTTAGTTGCATGTAATATCCTTCAGAAAATGCATGCTGATGCAAATCTTACTATTCTAGTAACTTTCTAAGTTTATAAGAACAATATTTAAAATTTATTCCTGATTGTGATCCTTTGTCTTACGGTTGTTAATGCTAGTAACACTTATAATAAAGTTTATTTATTACAAAATTTGTTACATGCCCAAAAGATTGATGTTGTTATTCTTTGAGAAACATGGTTAAAGAACAGTGACTGGAAACCAGCTCTGTGAGGGTATAAATGTTTTTACTGTAACAGATATTCTAACAAAAAACTCAGATGCTACAATAGGGATTAAAGATAATTATGAGACCTGTGAATATTACATGTTCAGTTATAAAAACAATACTATAGATTATATAATTGTGACAATAAATACAACCCTAGAACATATAACAGTTGTTGAAGTATATAGACTACATTAGTTAAGTGCAGATGACCTAGAGGAATTTATACATTTCTTGCATTAAACACAGGAGGGAAGAAGAATAGTGGCTGGGGACTTAAATATACCAGAAACAGACTAGAATACTATTGATTCAACAACATTAGTAAGGAAATTATTCAGAGCATATGTTTAGGAACAACAATTGCCTCAGATTGTAAAAAACCCTACTAGGGAACGGAACATACTAGACATTTTTTCTGCTCCTAGAGAAATTACTGATGCTACATGTCAAGTTTTACCACTGTTGGTCAACAGTGATCATGGGATTATAAAGATTAATTTGTTGCCAGATAATTCTGCCAAACTGAAATCTAAACCTATGCACAGAAGGTTAATAACATATTGTATGGAAGTAAAAACAGTCATTATGTAAAACTAGTTGGAGTGATGCATTCAGTGGGAAAAAATGCAGAAGAAATGAAAAATGTTTTGAAAGAGAAATCATTTGAATGAAAAAAAATGTTTAACATCAGGATCTAGGCACACAGCGGACTATGTTAGAACAAGATATTTGATTAATGTGAGAGACACAGAATGTAAGAAATGAAAAAGAGGGCGAACTACAATTTTGAAAACTGAAATAAGCTGGATGACAAATTTAACCTAGTGTGAGACAAAATCAAGAAAAAATTGAAGAACATTTATATGAAGAAGTTAAGTGTAAGTGGAAGCCATTTTATAGCTGCATAAGATGTGGAAAGAGTAAAAAAATACAAATTGATAAATTGTATATATTCTCA
Source organism: Protopterus annectens (assembly GCF_019279795.1). Lineage (NCBI taxonomy): Eukaryota > Metazoa > Chordata > Ceratodontiformes > Protopteridae > Protopterus > Protopterus annectens. The sequence continues at coordinate 663,201,028 of NC_056744.1, forward strand.
GACACAACAGAGACTAGACATATTTACAAAATCTTATGCAAAGCAGTTTGATTTCACAAAGAGGGTGATAAATTGTTCTAGTGACATCCGGGTAACCTCAGATACTGAAATCAAATCAGGCTATATTGAAAAAAAATATGCAAAATGCATCCCAACAAAGCACAAGAAGGAGATGGACTTAGTAATGACCTGAGAACACCTCAGCAAGAACTTACAGTAGCATTACAGCTATTATTTACTAGATTGTACAAAGATGGGGAGATTCCTCAAGATTGGAGACAGGCATTTGTTAAACCTGTCTTTTAAGGGAAAGGGGAGTATAACAAACCTTGAGTCATATAGACCATTAAGTTTACTTGTGAAAAATAATGCAGAATGTAATATTAGGTAAGTTATTGTCTGAAGTGTAAAAGTTGGGACTTGAAACTATATATCAGCAAGCATATGTTGAATGAAGATGTAGTATGAAATGTAACATGATGTTCTATAACGAATTGCTGCCTACCGTTAATAGAATCCAGTTGTGTTCTGACTGAGAGTGCTTTTCAATCTGAAAATAGAGCTGATAAGTATATTTGTTGGCACTTCAACTGTTCAGAGTTCTGCACTGTCTTAATTGTTGCTTGAGTGAATTATTTATATATTTGCTGGCATTGTTTTCTGATCTAAACTGGTTTTCTCTCCCCATATTTATTGCAATCGTAGTGAGTTTTAAACTGTGCACTGCTGTCCTTTTACTGTATTTGCCCTTGCTAAGTGTATTCTCCATTTACCTGTAAAAAAGAAAAAAAATCTAGCTTGTCTGCCTTTCCTCCCACCTTTTTCTTAACCAGTATAGTCCAGTTACAGATTTCGCTGTATTCAGGACTGTTTTCTTAGTTTCTGAGGGCCCCATACCTTTCTGTGATCAAGGGAAGCCTTTCCACCTATCAGTGAGAGTGGTAAGCAGAGGGTAGCCTATCAGTCGCAAGAGGAGTGGTTTCAAACTTGGAAATTGTAGCTTACTGGCTGTTTGGGCAGCATTTCTATCCCTTTTAACTTTCTGCCTTAAAAACCCATGTTTGCACAGTTTCTGCCCTTGTTTAAGCTCAGTGGATCCCCTTTTAGCATCCTAAATCCTGCAAGAGCAGCAGAGAAGACAAAGAGAGACTTTTTTGATTCAGTCTAAGTATGAGTGCATTACCTGCTTATATTACTGCTTACTGTACTTGTTCTGCCATTTTTTCACCCTAAATTCAACTGCATTTATTGTAATTTTAGCTACACACTCGTGTACTACCCTGCACTGTGTTTTAAGTGTTTGCTTGCCTTTTATTGCAATCATAGTGAGTTTTAAACCATGCACTGTTGTCCTTTTACTGTATTTTCCCTTTATTCTGTTACCTGTAAAAAAGAAAAAAAAACAAAAAACAAAATAAATCTAGCTTGTTTGTTTTTCTTCTCACCTTTTTCTTAACCAGTATAGTCCAGTTATAGATTTTGCTGTATTCAAGACTGTTTTCATAGTTTCTGAGTGCCCTATATTGTTCTGTGATCGAGGGAAGCCTCTCTGCCTATCAGTGAGAGTGGTATGCACTGGGCAGCCTATCAGTCACAAGAGGAGTGGTTTCAAACTTGGAAATTGTAGCTTATTGGCTGTTTGAGCATCATTTCTATCCCTTTTAACTTTCTGCTGTGAAAACCCGTGTTTGTGCAGTTTAGCACATTGCTCAGCACCTCTAAGCTAGGGTTAAACTATTTCTGGTGCCAGAAAGTCTAATCTTCAAATTTCCCTTAACTCTTGCCAGTCTAACATCCATTTGCACTCAACTTGAGTATTGAAGTCTGGCACATGCTCAAAGACTCTCATAGCATTTACTGGAGCATTTTTACTGCTACCAGCACTAAACAGCTTCAGTAGTATTAAATTAACACCCATCCAGGCATGTCTAAAGGTCAGTTCCCTGTTCTCACTCCTGGTAACCTGGTGAACCTGGACATCCTAAGGCAATGTAGCAACTGCCTCATGTACACAGACTACCCACTCCTCCTATACCCCAACACCCAGACTTGTGAGAGATGCACCTATATATCCACAATGGAAGTAAAGCACTCTCATGCCACGACTGGACTTGCTAGCCAAGAGGAGAAGGTCATCACCTGCACAACACCACATGAAACACATAGTCCTCCAAAACATACACCACCACAATCCTCACATAGAAACACGAAACAGACATGCACCTTTGTGGAGGCTCTCATTAAAAATCTACTCAAACATCAGAGACCTCCAGGGCAGACATGCAAGCAACCACCACACCATGGTACAAACCATGCAACACATCGTTCACACGAACAGTGTGCCTCCCAAAAAAAAGCCCCTAAGGCAACACAGTATACTCAATACACTAGTTATAGATGATTCAGTAGTAAGGCACACTGATGTCCCACTCACCAGGTTGAACAAGGAGAAAGTTACAGTTAGCTGCCTGTCAGGCATTAGGATCTGCCACGTAATGCATGCACTCAGGTCACTCCACAGCAGCTACAAACATGACTTGGTCATTGTCCATGCTGGTATGAATGACCTGAGACATACCTCTCTGGACTACATGAAAAGAGACATGAAGTAGCTCTTGGACCATGTAGCTCAGTCAGATATGACCCTAGCCATGAGTAGCATCCTGCAATCACCCAGGATGATACCACAGTACATGCAGAAAATGATTGACTTCAACAAGTGGCTACATTTCTGGTGTCATTCTAAGGGGATCCAGTATCTGTCTGCCTGGGATGACATAATTGACAGACCTTGATGCTTCACCACTGATGGCCTCCATCTGTCACCCCTGGGATTCCAGATACTGGCTCACTTGCCACCCCTATAGTGTATTTTTAGGCAATGTCCTGATGTCAAAAGTACCACCATAAATGCTACAACCAAACAGAATCTGAGGGTTATGCTACTCAACACTAGAAGTTTGAATCTCAAAATGCACTCACTTGAAACCCTCCTTAAAATGGAGAACATTGATGTCTGTGCAGTAACTGAAACCTGATTTAATGCTCCAGCGAGCACCCCCGGGCTACCAGGCCATAATTCATACCACACCTTTAGGCCTCAAAACCTGGACCGAAGCACTAAAGGCAGTGGTATCTCCATATTCCTAAAGGATATACACACCTCTAGACTAGTAGCCCAACACAACACTTCAGAGATACTTCTAGGTACAACTTACACTGGGCAAGACAGCAATCCAGGTGGTTGCCTGCTATAGGTCCCCCGCCATGTCCCAAGACTCCCACTCCACATTCCTAAACATCCTGGAAAATACCAAAGTGCAACCCAACATCCTAATACTGGGGGACTTTAATTACCCCTACATAAACTGGGAAAATTACTCAAGTACTAACTGACTTGCTCAACGATTCCTGGAATTCATAAATTCCAATGCCCTGGACAACTTGTTCTTCCCCCCACTAGGGGTAACAACATCCTCGATCTGGTCATAACCAGCATGAGAAAATGCTGCTCCACACCTGAAATGAACTCCTCCCTGGTCAGATCTGACCACAAGCTAATCAGCACGGATATCTACATCCTCTCCTCTTCCACCGTAAAGGAAACCATTGTAAAAAACTTCTTCAAAGCAAACTTTGGGATCCTAAAAATGGAGGTGGCAAACTTTACAATGCCTGCACAGTTGGGAAATAGCTGCTTGACTGCTGAATCATACACCATTGCACTGCACGAACACATTCACAAGTGCATGGATAGAGCCATCCCAAACAGAAACAAGATGCTTACCTGCTTACCTCCAAAAAAAGAAAGCCAATCTAGTGGTCCCCTTCCATAAACAAACTCCACAACAGCAGGAAGAAACTGTTGCAGAAAAGGGTAAAGTCCCAAGACTGAAAAAAAAATCCCTAGCTAGCTTTAGCAAAAAAATTGAGTTAACTCATAAAATCCTCTAAAGCTAGCTCTGAAAAAAAAATAACAGCAAATACTAAAGACAACCATGAGGCTTTCTATATTTATGCCAAGAATCTTCAGGGCAACACTCAGGTTTGCTCTGAGCTACAGCACAATGGCAACACATATTCCAAGCCAGCTGACATTGCCAATATATTGGCTGATAGGTTCAGTGCAAACTTTACCCTCCTTTCACCCCCCAAAGGGTCAATCGCAATTTCCGAGGAGTGTCAAGTTCCTAGTATTACTGCTGCTCAGGTTAAAACCAGACTGCCTAAACAAAAACACATGTTTCATGGGACCCAGTAATATCCCTGGATGCATCCTACATGAGCTACAAAATGAAATGGCACCACACTTGACTGCCCTGTTCAATCAGGGCCTCACTTCAGGCATTGTACCCGCTGAATGGTGAATGGCCACGGTCATCCCACTCCACAAATGGGGGAGTGACTACAGACCCCAGAAACTACCTCCCCATTAGCCTGACTACTCTAATATGCAAGGCTATAGAGCATATCATCATGGACCTTATAAATAGGGATATAGGAAGCCTGCAAACTCTAGATGCCATGCAGTTTGGTTTTGTGAAGGGTAGATCATGCCTGCTCCATCTGCTAGACTTCATTGAGTCCATCACCAGAGCAGTGGATGAGATTAGGGTGGTACACACAACCTATCTTGATCTTGCCAAGGCCTTTGTTACCAATCTCCAATCAGGAATCATTGATAGACTCACTAATCTAGGCATTGACCCCTATGTCACAAGGTGGATTGCTAACTGGCTCATGGATAGAACTCACACTGTGAAGGTTGCAGACTCCAAATCAGACTACCGACCAGTCATGAGTGGTGTCCCACAGGGATCTGTTCTGGTCCCCCTTCTGTTCGGCATCTACTTCTCAGAAGTTCAAACCAACACAAAAGCACTCTGGCTTACCGGGTTTAAAGATGATTGCAAACTGAGAACCATTATAGAATCCCCAACTGATGTAGACATCCTACAAAGTGGCCTCACTGACACCATTGACTGGTGCCTGAACCATGGCCTTAAACTAAATGCCAAAAAATGCATTGTTATTCCCTTTGGGAGAAACACTGTGCCCATGAACTACCACGTCAACCGTGTTCCACTTAACTCAGAAGTTGTAATAAGAGATTTGGGAACACAGGTTGATAGCAACCTCTTCTTTGACAACAACATCACCACTGTGTTTAGAAAATCCTTTTATGTGGCACACCTTAACAGAAAGTGGTCTCATCTAGGAAGAAAGAGGTCATCGTCCCTCTCTACTCATCCCTCATTAGACCTATTATAGAATACAATGCCTCTTTTGACATGTACCTCACTAGACACCTGCAATAGCTGGAAAGGCCACAAAAATACCTCACCAAGAGGATTCTAGGCCTTAAACACATGTCCTATTCTGACAGACTCAAAAAACTCCAGCTATACTCAGTCTCATATTGCCTCCTTAGAGGTGATCTCTGCTTAACCTACAAAGTGATGTCTGTCCCAGACCTGCTAGACATGCTACATCTAAAAAACCCCAGTCCCGCCGTGCCATACTCCAGGGACCTCAATCCTGTTACCACATTAAATAGAACATATTGGAGGGATAGGTTCCTTACTCCAGAGACTGCCCATGCTCTGGAACAGACTCCCCATCCATGTCAAGCAGAGCTCGTCTCTGGCCCTCTTCAAAAGAAATCTTGAAATAGAAAATTCACCCCAGGGATCACCTCAGCTGCCTTGCCAGATAGAGGCAATGGGAACTAATGTCTGCTGACATGATACTAGGAATTCTTATTGGCTAGGCTTACATAGGCCCCAGGTCCATTAGTCTAGTGCACACCTATGAACCTATATAATAACAGCTATGAATGAAAAATTGTGTTGTGATGTAATTTATATCAATTTAATTTCAGCATTTGACATGGTCTTACACAAAACACTGATCAATAAATTTGAGCAACTAGGTATTGATGTGCTGTTGATAAGATGGATAGCTGCATGGCTTTCAAACAGGACATGGCAGGTATCAGACAGCAACTGGACAGGTGAAATTCAAGGTTACACTCTGGGTGCACCACAGCACTCTGTCCTAGGCCCATAGCTTTTTAGATTGCATCTTTCAGATCTATCTTTTTCACTTGATGTGTTCTACAGTCAGTATGCAGATGACCTAAAGTTGTGTAAACTGATTACATGTGTTACAGAAAGAGCATGTCTGCAAAAGAATTGACTAAATTGGCCACTTGGGCACAGGAGAATAATATGCTGATAAATACATCAAAAAATAAGCATATGTTATTTGGAAGACAAAAATTGAAATGTGAATATTTAATAAAGCACACATTGATTGAAACTGTAGATTCATTTAAGGACCTTGGTATTATGGGTGGATCCAGCTCTGAGTCTTTCTAATCATGCCAACCAAGCGGTTAATTATAGTTAGACAACTATAGGTAGTATAAAAAGATTTATAACATCTAGGAAATCAGTAAAGATGAAGTCATTGATTGTTAGTTACATTAGACCCAAACCTGAGTATGGAATAACAGTATGGAAACCTTATATGAAACAAGCATGAGTAAACTGGAAAGAGTACAGTGGAACTATAGATACTTAAGAGAAGACCTTATTCAAATATAAAGAGCATATATAGACAACTACCTCTGGGAATATTTGGGGTTATCAAAAAGTAATAGAAAATCATCAGACAGCATATGTGAAAGATTCTATAGGAATGAGAAGTATTCCAATTGGTTCTTTGGGAGCACAGCTGATGCAGGGAATAGACTACTAAATTACGTTAAGGCAAGCATTAGTTTATATATTTTTAAGAAAGCCTGGATATTTATAATGGGAACAGCTATTTTTATATATTGGCAGGCTGAAAAGGCATTAATGCCCTTACTTCAAATATTTGTATGTATGTATGTATGTATTTGTCCCCCTATTATTTTTGGCTTTGTCCAGATTTCTGCCACTAAGAGGATGAGAGGTATGACTTACAGAAATCTTTATAATCATTATTATTATTATTATTGTTACTGGAAATAATCCTTAATAAAGTATAAATAAACCTTAAAAATATCCACCAAGCAATTTAAATTTATAAATGCTCAGAGTGGTATGCCTTTCCCCATTAAAACTGCTGATGCCCTCTCAAAATACATTTAAAATGTTACTATCATTTCCTTGTACCCTCATGTATCAAACAAGCCTTATATACAAAATAAAATATAATTTTGTATGGTAACCTCATGGTCTAATATGCCATTAATGTCTGCATCAGACTTCACCTGACATCACTGCTCTCATAAAGTTGCCATTTATCGCTGTGAAAATTACCTTATTAATATATGCAATAGTAACAGTACTTAAAGGCTTAACTTAAAATTAGATATTTTGATAGTTTTATGTTATTTATTTTTATCCATGTAGCCTCTTCCCTTTGTCATTACCGTTTCATTATGAAATCACTAAACCACCCATAATGCTTCATGGTATAGCAAATATATTCTACTGGTTATAGAAGTTAAGCAGTTTTTGTTTTCATGAACCAATTTTTCAGAACTTTATTGACATTCTTTTTCTCAGTTTCTAGGTAAGCAATTAGTGCTCTGTCTTCTTCCTTATTTATTAATCTGTCCAGTATATATTTCTATATATATTTCTATCTCCTTGACCACTTAATACCTACGAAAATTTCCTGGGCTTATTGTCAATTTCCTCAAACTTCAGTTTGACTTCTTATTAAGCCATTTGCCACCATTTTCACAGTTTCCTTCTCTAGCAGCAAAAAATGAACAAGAACAGGAATCTGTCTATTTCCAACCTTACCAACATGAGTGTTGTGGAAAAAATAAAAAAACAGAAAAAATAGTAATCTTAAAACTTCACTGATGAGCTCAGTCAAAATAATTTCCAAAAATCATGAAACCCAGGTAGTGTTCCAAAGCAACAAGCTTTATTCATCACAGACAAGTGATCCTCAGTGACAAAACATCAGAAATACTTTACAATGTTAAACATATTAGTTTTTATACACTTACAAGTAGGTGTGGAAAAATATGTATTGTTTAATTTTAAATCAGCCTATTGCATTAGTAAGCCAAAAGTAATTTTAGTTAAATGTCCATCTTTTTATATGTTTGTTATACTTTTCTTAAAACCCGATTGTGGAATGTGGGTTGCAAATAGGTACTGTATTTCTTAACTAGGATTTAGTTTGACCTAATCAGTAGTAGTGTGTGGGGCTGGGTACTTGCTGTTCTTAAATGCACTTTTACGGCTCTGTTTATATTGTTCGCCTGGAATAGGCTGGTTTAAAATTAAGCAATACATCTTTTTTCCACACCTACTTCTAAGTGTATGAAAACAGATGTTTAAAATTGTAAAGTATTTCTTTTTTTTTTATGTTACTGAGGCTTGCTTATCTCTGATGAATAAAGGTTTGTTGCTTTTGAACACTACCTGAGTTTCATGATTTTTGGAAATTATTGTGACTGAGATCATCAATGAAATTTTAAGACTACTAGTTTTTCTGTTTTTATTTTCTTCTCTAGCAGTTAACAACATAACAGCTAACAACATTACAACATAATGATACGTGACTAACTCAAATAAACTATATGATACAACACAACCAATATGTGCTAAACAGGATATACATCTAAATATCAGGGAAAATCATAATAGACAATATTAAGGCTTTACAATTCAAGTACAGAGTCAATAGAATTCCTTATAAAAATAGCCATTATTGATTTCCTGCAAAAATAGAATGTAATGAGTTAAAATGCATAAGCACTTTTGTTAGTATGATATGTCTTCAGATCCTGAAAATCTACAAATCAAATGAATTTCACACTATACATAGTGAACGCAACTAGCCAGTAAGTGAGTGGGGCAGCAGTGGATTAGCAGGTGATTCTGACCAATAGGGAGAGATTATTAGTAGATGAATGGGCCAATCAGATACATCACACCAATCATGGATCACTTAATAAATAATATTTAATTGTGACTTGATGAGCAGCAGTAGCTAAATTTGCATGGAAAGGATTTCCCAGATTGATGTATCAACCAATTTGCTATACTTCCTAGATGTGTATAATAACTGCAGATTTGAAATTGGTAAATATCTTGGCTTTAGTTGAATTTAGAGTAATTGCAAAATATGACAGAGTGTATATGGGTGAAGAGGTTTGTACTAATGGTGAAGTCTAAAGCCAGATGATTTGATTTAATCTGAGAGGCAGTGACATGTGGGTTGCTACTGGAGTAGCAGCAGTCATTAAGAACTGAATGAAAAAGGTTTATATCCCTGGTGGGTCAGGGGCAATTAACATTTACAAAAAGAAAGGAAACTCTTGGTTTATTGATAGTTATATATGCTTGCCATTTTAAAGAGGGATAATAAAAGTCACTTATAAATGGGGTAATTGTTTTAATGGCTAGCTTTTCAGTGTATTTATATTCACAATATCCTGAGAAGGGGATGTAAATGAGAACATGTACTGGGCAATTATGTGATTAATGCTTTTACTGAGTAATGCTAAGACCTCATTAAGTCATGTGATGATATCATAAAAATTTGACTCAAGTCAATGGGATCTTAAAAATATGGATATTACACCACAGTTCCTCATAGTCCTAAAAATATAGAAGATGTAAGGCCATGATGTTTAGATATTTGATATGTTATCAAAATATCTAATTTTATCATTGCTCTGAAGCCAAATCTTAATACCCACAAAAATATTGATGTTTGATGGTTAGCTAATACTGAAATTCAGAGTATTTATTGTTTACACACCTATGATTGAGTAAAGCAACCATGATATTCTTTAAACTAGAATTTTCTAGATTAGTATGTTCATGAATTGAACATTGCCTTAAAAGGCACTATGATTAAAGGAAAGATTCTAGCTAGTATGGGAAAGCCAAAGCAGGAGGACCTGTTGACTTTCTGGTCCCACCCAGACTCAGCCTGGATCTTCTCAGAAGAACACCAGTTAACATGACATTAATTACAAGTAAACAGATGACTTGGATTTTAGCCATCATTCTTGATTGCTGGGGTGGTAATGGAATGGTTTAAAAAGCATCACTAGACTTGAATTCCTTATAAACAAGAGAGATGCCCAGCCTCACTGGATCTCACTTAAGGTACAGCATCTAAGGTCATTCATCCCCACAAAGATGGCAACCAGCATATACTCATATTTAGGATGGTTAAGCATACTGAGGGCCATTGTTATGACCCTGATCCTAGCACTAGAGAAAAAACTGACCACAGGCCTCTCCTCATACAGTCTGGCAAGTATAGTGATAGTGCACCTGGGAATGGAATCACCTTAAAAATGTTATGTTCTGAAGCAGGAGTCTGTGAGCTTAGTAGCTCAGACAGGTTAAATATAAACATGTGCTTTTCATTTAATCAACACCTGATTATTCAGCAAGAAAACATTAATACCTTGGGAATCTACACTTCAATGCAGCAGCATTATCATAAATACACAAGCCAAAAGCAACTATTCCCATGTGGGAATCAGAGAAGAGGGAGAAAGGGATACAAAACATAACATTCATTTCTGTGCTCTTCTCTCAGTGTGACCATGGTTACAAGAAGTTTGAGACCCTTTAATGAGAATGTGCCAACACCACTTGCTGCTGTCAAATAGTAAGCTTCCAAGATTAGACTTATTTAAATCTAGGGAATGAGAGGTGATGGTGGAAGGAAGGTAGGATGTCAGTATAGATAAAAGGAAGTAAGTGTATACAATGAAATATCCTGTAGCTGAATAGCAATTGTAGGGAAATTCGGAAAAGAGATTCAAGGCTAAATTTAAAAATAAATGATAATATAGTGTCATATCGAAAGATGAAAGGCAGTAGAAAATTGAGCTAAGCAGGGGCATGGACAAACTGAAAAAACAAATTTCTAACCAAGTACAGTGTAATGGCCTAGTACTTAACCTGTTTGTTTGGATGAGACAATACTAGATTTTGAAAAAGTGGGAATTTGAATCAGTTTAAATACTTAAACTTTTTCAGGAGTTGGTTATGAATTTTGGTCTTGAATAGATTCTTGCTAGTTAGATTATTTATATCAGAAGAAAGTGTGTGCCCAATTTGTGATACTGAATTAGAGAACACTACATCATCAAATGAATTGGAACTTCTGAATGAGCTAATTTTTGGGGTGAGGATATTGTAATTCCCTTCCAGTGTTACTTAAAAAAAAAAAAAAACCCAAAATACACAATGATTTAGTGCCAAGTTATGAAACATTTATAATCCTTCACATAAAAACTTTACTTCTTCAGGTGTTCAGAAATAAAGTACAACAGAAATTACAGTTAAACATTAAAGAAGTTGATCTCAGGAACTATTCAGAAGAGTCTGAACTAAATTAAAATTTTAAATGTCTTGTTTCTAACACAGGTTTCAGTTTGTATACTGCATTCAAGCTTGGTAATACATTAATCTGCAGTAATGAAATTCTATATTGTACATATATTTATACAACATTACCTCCTCATATATTCATACTAACAACATCTAATACTGAGAAAATAAATTATGTCTGAGAGCTTAATTCTAGATGTTTCACTAACCCATGTTTAACATTTCTATTTTAAATATCTGGCATATGTTTAAAAAGGGAAATATCATTATATATATTGTTCTTTTACCTTGCTCAGTTAAATAGCTCTGCATTGATGGGTGAAACCAGGGATATATTAACACCACACCACACCACACCACACCACACACACACACACACACACACACACACACACACACACACACACACACACACACACACACACACACACACACACACACACACAGACACACGTCCGCCACCCCCCCGCCCCCTGCACTAATATATCTATCTATATATAGACAGATAGATAGCTACAGATATAGTGGGGCTTTGGGTTAGGACCTTGTTGCCCCAAGTAATTGGGCCAGCGTCTTTACTATCATTTAACCCTTTGGTTAAAATAGCAGTTTTAAGACCATTTAGAGTAATCAGTATTGCTGAAATGTGATTTGTTATGCTTTGTTTTGACAGTCAGCATTAACTTCTGTGAGAATGTGACATAAATAATCCTGAAGTAGAAAATATACAAGCTGCCATAATGAAAGATGGTAAAGAGAATGCAGTGCAAATGCATCTTATCAAGGACCGAAAAAAAGCAAAATTACTTTGTGATGATTGATGCCCTGGGAACTATCTAATAAACAGAACCTGCCCAAAGTACTGTATTACAATAACACAGAACAAGTACTTTTAAACAAACTAGAGTTGATCAGGATTTTTGCTCCTTTAGAATGTGTATAAATAACAATACATAAAATATAATGCACACGAACCTTTAAAAAAGCAGATACTGTGATTTAATTTAAAGACTGCCAGTTTTGGCTTTGTTATGATGAATTGACTTTCTAAAAGAGGCACGTAAATGACTTCATTATAACATCTTGAAGGAAAACAGAACCCATTTACCATGTTTACTTCTGCAGTACTTTTTTTTCTGTTAATCTCTTGTATTAGATGGATCACATATTTAGGTCTGCTAAAGTAAACCTGCAGGATAAAAATTATAAGCCTTAAGAAAATTTGAATCTAGGCATTTTCTGTCAGTGTCAGTAATTAAAGTTTGAGCTAATACAAGTATGTAAGGGACAGGTAGTTTTAAAATCTAATATAGGGTGGAATGTACAATAAACACTTATGCTTGAGATACAAATGTGGTCATTTCTATACATGACTTATTTATTAATTTAGTAATGAGATCAGTGTGTTGAACAGAGAAGTTTTTGTGTAATGTCGTGTGAATATTCCAGGTGATACCAAAAGAACACAGAGTTAATATACAACAATATTCGTTACTTAAAACCAAGTAGTAACAATGTGCAGGGTAAAAGAAATAATAAAAACAACAATAATGATAGTACATCAAATAACACTATGGTACAAATAGGAGAAGATATAAAATTCAAATGCAGCTTAAAAAGTCATATATTTATTTATTTATTTGATGTTTGTTTACCAGGTCAGTCCAATTGGGCGATTGCTGTTTTTCAGCAGAGGCCCAGGGGGATAAGCTCCACAAATAAGATTTTGCAAGATAAGTAACAAATTCAACAACTTATAAAATAAATATGCATAACATCAGTTGTATAGACAACAAACAAATGCAATTAAGAAGGTCAATACAGATGTTCAGTTAAAGAAATTGATGTTATATGTAGAATATAAATACACATAACACATGTACCCAAAGAATGGCGTACAGCAACAGTGGTCCCGCTCCACAAAGGTGGCTCCTCAACGGACCCTGGTAACTATCGCCCCCATAAGCCTGACTAGCCTTATCTGTAAGGCCATGGAGAGGATCATCATGGAACTCATAAACAAAGACATTGGGGACCTACAGACACTGGATCCTACTCAGTTCGGCTTTGTCAAGGGCAGATCCTGCCTCTTGAACCTGGTCGACTTCTTCGAAACAGTTACCAAGGTAATAGATGAAGGGAAGGTAGTCCACACAGCCTACCTGGACCTCGCAAAGGCATTTGACACAGTACCCCACTTGGGCATCATAGATAAGCTATCCAGCTTAAACATAAACCCCTATGTCACAAGATGGGTTGCTAACTGTCTCAAAGACAGAACACATAGAGTCAGAATTGTCGGAGTCATGTCAGACTCAAAACCAGTTACAAGTGGCATCCCACAAGGCTCGGTCCTGGGACCTCTCTTGCTTGGCATATACTTTTCCGAGGTACAGGCCAGCATGGGCGGACTATGGCTGACCAAGTTCGCAGATGATTGCAAACTGGACACCATAATTGACTCTCCAGCTGACACGAACATCCTCCAAAAAGGTCTCAAAGAGATGGTTAACTGGTGCCAGAGCCATGGTCTGAAGCTAAATGCCAAGAAGTGTATAGTCATACCCTTTGGCAAAAACAAAGTGCCCACCAATTACCACATAGGTGGTAACACATTAAATATAGAAGAAGTAATTAGGGATCTGGGGACCCAAGTTGATGGCAATCTCTCCTTTGACAACCACATTGCCAAAGTGGTTAGAAAGACCTTCTACATAGCCCACCTTATCACGAAGGGATTCACATCCAAATCAAGGGAGGTAATAGTGCCCCTTTATTCATCCATCATTAGGCCCATCATAGAATACAATGCCCCTTTTGGGATGTACCTTACCCGACACCTGCAGCAGCTAGAAAGACCCCAAAAGTACCTCACAAAGAGGATCAAGGGACTCAGACAGATGCCATATGCTGCCAGGTTAAAGAAACTCCAGCTTTACTCAGTCGCATACCACCTACTTCATGGCGATCTATGCCTGACTTACAAAGCTATGTCCAACCCAGAATTAATGGACATGCTCCACCTCAGAAAATCGAAATCCCTTAGAACCACGCACTCGAGGGACTTGAACCTCAGCACAGAAATAAATAGAACTTGCTGGAGGGACAGATTCATAACCCATAGGCTCCCTTCACTCTGGAATAGAATCCCGGTCCATGTTAGGCAGAGCACCTCACTGACTCTCTTCAAGAGGAATCTTGATGAGTGGATGGGAGATCATAGGTTTACCCCGGGGATTACTTCTATGTCACTACTAGACAGAGGCACAGTAAACTAACCTTAAAAAAGGGCACAGCAAACTGAAATCTAAGGGTGGAGAAAGCCAAACACACTCAGGCTAGGCTTATAAATGCCCCAGGGCAGATAGCCTAGTATGAACCTATGAACCTATATATTAAATAGACAATATTACAGATGCAACTAAGAAGGACAATATGAATGATCAGTTAAAGAATTGGCCAGTTGTATAGAGAGTTATTCAGAGTTTTTACAAGAAAGGTACTTTTGTCACATGAATATTTACAAAAACTATATTTACAAGTTTGTTTCCAAGTTTCATGTTCTAGATTAAGAAGTTAGAGTTATGTTATAGTGGAGCGTTGACAGTGGTTAGCCAGGGGGTTAGGCAGGAGCATAGCCGGGAAGTAGTCAGGTTGTTTTTGAGTAGTATTTTGAATTGTGACTGGTTAGTGGTTGTTATGATATTTTGGGGAATAGAGTTCCAAGCTTTGAAAATCTTATTAGAGTGTAGGGAGTCAACATGGTAGTTGTTAGTTTTTGTTACTTGTAGTAGAAATTTGTTTGAGGATCTTAGCTGTCTCTTATTAGTTAGAGGTTGAAGAATGTTGGAGACTGCTGGGCATTTTTCTGGTTGGTATATTAAGCCTTGGGCTGTGATTAGTTGTGTGAGAGTTAGGAGGCTGGGTAATTCAAGCCAATTGAGCTGGCACAAGGCTATACAGTGGTGGGTTTTAAATGGGGAGTTATTGGCAAATTTGGTAATTGTATTGTAGCAGGCTTCTAATTTAGATTGGTCTGTTTTTTTACAGGTTGGTGAAAATGGCTGAAGCGTAAAGGAGGGTAGAGAGCAGATGTGTCCTGGCAATTGATTGTCTTGTGGAGTCAGTGAGGTATGATTTAATTCTGTATAATGAGCCTAGTTTAATATGGATTATTTTATACTGACACCAAGAAGCTTAGTGTGTGTGACTGGTTCTATTTTAGTGCTATCAGTGCAGTATATTTGGAAGGGAGATTGTAAGTCAGGAGATTTGTTGTTTGAGAAGATCATAAATTTAGTTTTTTTGGGGGGTTTAGGATTAGCTGGTAGTCTGAGAGCCGTGATTCTACTGCAGTGAAAGAGAGCTGAGTTGTTCTTTGCAGGCTAGATAGAGAGGGGGCTGAGCAGATGAGTGTAGAGTCATCAGCATATTGTATGATTATGGCAAGATTAGTAGCAGTATGTAGTTTATTGGTAAATATGCTAAATAGGAGTGGACCTAGGATGGGGCCCTATGGTACCCCTTATGTGACGGGCAGTAGTGGGGAGAGTTTGCCTTGCCATTTTACAACTTGGTGTCGGTCCAGTAAGTAGTTATGGAACCAAGTAAGGGTAGAATTATTTAGATTTAGTGATTGGAGTTCAAATAGAAGCTTTTGATGAGAGACAGTGTCAAATGCTTTCGACATATCTAGGAAAACTGAGGAAACTAGATGCCCATTATTTTTGAATTGCTATTAGTAAAGTGTAAAATGGCTGCAGTAGTACTGTGGTGTGGTTAGAAACTATGTTTGGGTGCTAGTGAGGAGGTTATTGGATATTAGGTGTTTCATGATTTGGGATTAGATGCATTTTTCAAGAATTTTAGATAGGGGTGATAATATAGCGATTGGTCTATAGTTGGAGATGTCTATGCAGGTACCTCCTTTATGAAGAGGTATAATGTAGATGACTTTGCAAATTTCAAGAACATACTGTTCTTTTATTGATCAATTTATCAGAAAGGACACTGGGTAGGCTAAGGTGCAAGCAGCTATCTGGAGGTATTTAATGGGTAGCTTGTCTGCAGCTAGAGAGATATGTTTAAGTTTACTTAACATCTTTTTATGGTGCTGGTTTGGATGGGATTAACTGAAAAGGCATTGGCAGTTGTGTTAGGAGGTACAGGGGTGGTTGAGGGTGTGTTACTTGTGGTTTTGGTTAGGTTTAGAATGGAATTTAGGAAATAGTTATTGAATTGGGTGGATATACTGTCTGTTATATTTGTGTTGGTGGGAGTTGGGGTTAAAGATTGACCTGGATGCAAGAGTTGATTTATGGTGGCCCAGACGTTCTTGGCATTGTTATGGTATTTTAGTTGAGCTGTCATATAGTATTTGTTTTTGCCATTTTCTAACTCTTTCCTGGCTGTATTTCTGAGTTGTGTGTAATAGCTTAAGGTGGCCTGGTTTTTATTTGTTTGGTATTGGGTCCATATTTTGTCTCTGGATCCTTTTCTTAACAATACATTTAAGGAAGTAAATGAAAAAAGGATAGGGGGATATTACACCCCATTGCTGGTGATTTGTAGGAATCAAACATCCTTAAATAATCAGATTAAGACTGAAAACAAGATGTGCAAAGCCTTAGTATTAACATATAACAGTGATTTTGCTGATATTAAAAAAGTGATATACAACCCAGAGTATGCCAAGATTGTTGGGACCAACCCACTTATTGTATATAAAAAGGATGTGTGTATAAAAAACATGTTGGAGAAAGTCAAATATTCAGAACAGGTGGGGGGAATTAGAAAATGTGGACACCATACACAGTGTAAATTTATACTGGAAGCTAATGAATTTGAAATAGGTCATTTTGGCACTATAATGCTACATAGGAGGTTTAATTGTAACATAAGGGATATTGTTTACTTAGCTTTATGTCAAAATTCTACCTGTTTTTATATTGGAAAAACTAAAAACTGTTTTAAAACTAGAATTTATCAACACAGGTATACAGTGAAAATGGAGACAAAGAATGCCCTTTTTGTACATATTTAAATTTTATTTATTTATTTATTAGCAGTTGGTTTACCAGGATAGTCCATTGGGCCAAGATTAACCCGTTTTCAATGGAGTCTTGGGGAGAAAAGCTCCATAAACAAGGTTACATAGTTTTAGATGTATAATACAATATTAGCAAACAAATTACACAGTTAGAGCATCATACTGGTGATGACTGTTACAGATGGTACATACTATAGAAGTGATTCAGATTGCATTATTTACAGAATTCAAATTGCAGTATTTACAGAATTGTACAGATTACTGTTTGTAGATGGTACATACTATAAAAGTGATTCATATTGCAGCATTTATAGAATTATACAGATTACTGTTTGAACATACATAATCAATGGAACATTACAGGTGGTACCTACTATAAAAGTAATTCATGTTTCAGTATGTACACATTAAGAGTATATCTTTCAAGTGACATTACTGATGAGATTGCCTAGGCATTTTGAGTTAGGTTGCTAGGTAAGGCACACAAAAGATTTTGATTTGAGATTAGGCAGCTAGTTAAAGGATGCAAGTTACTACAATGGGAGAGGCAGATACAAGGAAACTTATTAGCAGGAGGAGGAAGGAAGTAAGGCAGTTTTGAATTATGAGGGTGGGTGCAAGAGCATTCCCGCTGGGTTACTAGATGAGAGTAAAGATATTTTTTGAATGTAAAGTGGTTGAAGGTGGTACGAATAGCTGGAGGTAGGGAGATCCAGAGACATGCTAAACTATAGGATAGGAGTTTTTTACCTGGGGGGCGTAATGGTATGTGTAGTTCAAGTAGGTTCTGGTTATTGGTTCTGAGTTCTCTGTTGGGGAGGTGCATTTTAAAGACAGGGGAAAGAGATGGACAAAGGAAGGGTTTAAAGATGAGCTTGTGGGCAAGAGTGAGTTGAGAATAGATGAGTCTGTTGGGTAGTTCTAACCATACTAGTTTGTGGAGAGAAGAACAATGGTGAGTAGATGCTTTGTGGCCATTAGCAAATTTGGCTATTTTATTGTAGCATGAGGAAAGTTGTGTTTTGAGGGAAGATTGTAGGTTAGTCAGGAGTGGGGCTCCATATAGAAGAGAGGGAATAAGGAATGTGGAAGAGAGAGTGCTTTTAGTAGCGGGTGTAAGGAAACGATTTTGTCGGTAGAGCATACCTAGTTTTTGATGAGTTTTTTTGATATTTAGTTGTATGTGGGAGTTGAATTTAAACTGACTGTCAATTTGAACTCCAAGTAACTTAGTCTCTGGCACCATTTCCAAGGATGTGTTATTGTTACAGGTGATTAAGAAAGAGTTTGGGTTGGCAGAGATGTGTTTAGAGGGAGTAAATACCATTAATTTGGTTTTAGAGGCATTTAATGCTAGGTGTTTTTTTTTTATCCATTGTTCAGTGATAGAGAATGCATCTTGTGTAAGTTTTTGGAGTACTGGAAGGGATGTGGCAGAGCAGATAATAGTTGAATCGTCTGCATATTGAATAATATTAGAGAATGGGATAGAATTATAGAAATCATTTATGAAGATGTTAAATAGTAGAGGACCCAATATGGAGCCTTGGGGGACCCCAGTTGGAGTGCTTAGGAATGAGGAAGTGACTTTTTTCCATTTAACAGCTTGAGATCTATTAGATAAGTAACTAGAGAACCAGTTTAATGAGGAGGGACATACGTTAAGTTGGGAGAGTTTATCAAGGAGTAGTTTATGAGAGATAGTGTCAAAGGCTTTTGAGAGGTCCAGTAGTAGGGTAGAAACAATGTGTCCAGAGTCCTTGGCCTTGTTTATGGTTTCTAAGAAGGAGAGGAGGGCTGTCATAGTACTATGGATGATCATTCTTTTAAATTCATAATTATTGATCAAGTTGATGGGGTGCAGAGGGGTGGATCAATAGATGATTATCTTGAGTTTAAAGAGTTACAGTGGCAGTTTTGAACAAATGCCAGAGTATATCCTGGTTTAAACAAAAATATTTCCACTAGTTCTATTTTAAGGTTGGAAGCAGCCTTTGCATAATGATCTCTATGCTGAATCTTGAATGTCTTTGTATATGTGGTGTGTATTATTTATTTCTGGAGTCAGAGATGTACGTATATGTTTCTTTAAGGTGTAACACTAATTAGTTAAGAATTATTTAATGATTCTGAGTATGCTGAGGTAGAAAAGATGGGGATTGTAAATCTTGTTTATTCAAAAGAAGTACTTTTACTTGGGATGAAAGTGCTACATAAATTGATATGGATTTTATTCCATCGGTTATTTGCCTCATAGTTCATCCTTTCTGTTTATTTAAAAGATGGAGATTGGTCTATAGTTGGAGATGTATATGCAGGTACCGCCTTTATAAAGAGGTATGATGTAGATGATTTTCCATATTTTAGGAACATACAGTTCTTTTATTGATCGATTTATCAGAATGGACACTGGGTAGGCTAAGGTGTTAGCAGCCATCTGGAGGTATTTAGTGGGTAGGTTGTCTGCAGCTAGGGAAGTAGGTTTAATTTAATTTAACATATGTTTTTATGGTGCTGGATTGGATGGGATTAACTGAAAAGGTACTGGCAGTTGTGTTAGGAGGTACAGGGTTGTTCGGGGTGTGTTACTGGTGGTTATGGTTAGGTTTAGGGTGAAATTTAGGAAATAGTTATTGAATTGGGTGGGTATACTGTCTGTTATATTTGTGTTGGTGGGTGTTGGGGTTAAAGATTTCCGTGTTTGCAAGTGTTGATTTATGGTGGCCCGGAATTTCTTGGGGTTATTATGGTATTTTAGTTGAGCTGTCATACAGTATTTCTTTTGTCATTTTTTTACCTCTTTCTTGGCTGTATTTCTGAGTTGTTTGTAATAGCTTAGGATGGCCTGGTTTTTATTTGTTTGGTTTTGGGCCCATGCTTTGTCCTCGGATCTTGGAAGTTGTTTTGTTTCCTTGGTTAACCATACAGCATAGTTTCTTTTTTTACGAATAGTTCTGGGAGATGCTTGGGTGCTTAGTATATTTAGGAAGGTACTGTTAAAATATGATACAGCTGAGTCTAGTTGAAGTGCAGTCAATGGGGTCCAGTTGCACTGCTAGAGGGTAGATATGAATGTTTGAAGAGAAAAGTGTTTTTGTTGCAAATTTGTTTTTTGATATAGTTTTGGTGGGTTTTTGTTTTTTCCTAAGTAAATAGATAGGTGAATGGTCACTTATACTGCCTGGGAGGCAACCTGATTGCCTGGCTAGAAATGGTTTATTAGTTAAAATCCAGTCCAGTATAGAGTGTCACTTGGATTTTGTGTTTACTCTGGTGAGTTAGTATTAGCTGGGGGAAGGCATGCAGGTTTATAAAATTTGTGGGATTATCTGAGGTTTGCCAGTCTGCATTAAAGCCTCCCATAACTATCATTTCTTGTGTGTAAGTGAAGGATAGCCAGTGAAGGAAATCCTCAATGATGTTGAGATTTTTATTAGGAGGGATGCAGACAGTTATAATTATGATGAATTTATTGGGGTTTGTTTCTAGTCTGGTGAAAACATGTTTGGCATTATTTAACTCATGTCACTCCAATGGAGCTCAAGAAATCTGCACTGTAACTTCCAGTGGGCGGAGCCTAAGCCTTTTGACAGAATCAAACTATGTCCTCATGTTTCAAACAAATTTTCATATTTCTGGAACCATAGGGGTTATGAAAGAAGTATAAATGGCAAACTCTTCATCACCAACTATTTTTTTATTGGTAGTATTCTTTAGCTTCTAGGTCTTAAACCACATTTTATAAGTCACAGTAAACACAGTAACTATCAAATTTGTAATATTTTGTAAACAACTTACAATATCTGAGCAACCACTCAAGTTACACACATACTTTCAGCATTTTATTCATCTAGCTGAGAACGTTCATATAAGGCTAAGGAGTTCTGTCTGTGTGACTTGGTTGTTGAGATATTTAGAAAAATGTGAAAATGATATCTATATAAATTAATATAATAAAAACAACAGTTAATATCTATTTATCTGCATTACACAGACGTCAAATATTAATGCAATTGAGTTTGCCATTGTGTAAGCTTTAAGACTAAATCTTTTAAAACCTTGTACATAGCATGGTTTTGGAATTATTGCTGCAAATATGAACAAGCAATATTTGACGCCTAGAGGCATCAGTAGAAGTTAACTGCAGATACACCTGGAGGTGTCACTCAGATATAATGAGTTAATTCAGGTGTGTTTGGATTTAGTCTTTTAATTTTAAGGCATTTTTGTAGATAATAGCTATGCCTCCACCACGTTTGTTTAGTCTATCCTGCCTATGTATACTGTAGACAGGGGGAAGGATTTTGTTATTATATACCTCAGGTTTTAGCCAGGTTTCTGTGATGACAGCTATGCCAGGAGAGTAAAGTGCTAGGGATGCATACATTCTTGTATTTTATTTTTTAGGCTCCTAAATTTCATGTTTAGCAGTAGGAGGTTTGAGATGTTATGGGTTAGGTTGGAAGTATTTATGACATTGTGTGTGTAAGGCACGTTTGGTCTACATTGGGTTGAATTGGGGCCAGAGTTTTGGTGAATGCCTCCACTTAACTTAATGTTTGGTTGTAAGTGTGCTGAGGGATTTGGATACTTATGCATTAGTTTGGTGTATTTGTAAAGTAGTTGGGTTGTTGTATTTTGATGTAAGTCTCTATATGAAAACAGAGATGTTTTAGTACTATTAAAGAGGCTTGGTGTTATGGGAAAGTATAGTTCTTTAGTATGTAGGGAAAAGGGGTTTGGTGTAGTGGGTTACGTATAGGTGATTAGGGGGTAATCCTGGTTGGATGTTAGGGTGAATAGTATAGAAAGGAGAATTATGAGAGGTATTTGAAAGAGGCTCATGGTGGGAGGAGTAGGACTGTGAGCTGAAAAAGGTATTATGTGGGATGTGAGAAAATGTAGGAGAAGGGGTTGGAGATTGAATGTAGTATGGTAGTTTGATATGAGTTAGACTTGGTTTAGATACTTAGGAAGGGTGTAGTAGTGAGGGGGAGAGTCAGTTTAATTAGGTAAATTAAGTGGGTGGTATTAAATTGATGGGTGGGTTGTGGCTACAGGGGTCTTTCAGTTGACAGGTGGTGGTTGTGGTTTGTCTTGTTTAACTGTATGATTACTGGGGGTGGTTGAGAATTGGGGTAGGGGAGCAGAATGGGCAGGACCTGATTGCAGCAGTGTAGTTCAAGAAAACAGTCAGTAAGGACTTAATCACAATGCAAGTATAGAGATACCAAGCTCTGGTAAGAAGGCCAAAGAAAGGTATGATTATGTAAGCATAGTTTGAGTACACTGATTTGTTTGCTATAGTATAGAAGATGAGAAAATCAGTGAGGGTTGTAAGTAATCTTTGTTAACAACTTCATAGAGGAAAAAAGAAGAGATTTGGTGGGAGGGAGTCTTAGTCCCGGTTAAGTGCTTTAGTCACCAAAGGAGTAGCTTAGGTCTTCCCATGTACATTAATTGAAACAGCTGCAATCTCCAGTAGGTCATCAAAAAACAAATGTGGATAGCAGAGGTGGTTTGCTGCAGTTTGCAGAGGGATTCAGTTGGTGCACATAAGCTTCAGATTTAACACATAGAAAAAGAGGGGAGAGAGAGGCAGAGATAAGTCAAGCTTAGAGTAGATATAACTAATGAAATCTGAGTTAGTAAATACAGATAGATGTGAGAGTGTGAAAGAAAGGGTAATAAGGGTGACAGACTGAGGTGGAGATTAGTGGGTAGTAGCAGTGAGCAAAGAAAAGGATGTACAGTGAGAGCAGTAGTTTACTGGTGTAGATTAAGATAGAAAAAAATGTTAAGGTGTAAGGGGAGACAGGAGAGTAAGACACTGTAATAGCTATTATAAAACAAATATTAAGCATGAGATTTCTAAGAATCCAGTGGGCATTAGTGTTGTATACACCTATGAATGTATATATGAATATTAACATTATGAGGCCAACAAATTTAAATGTAAACAAACTCTGGATGTATTTATGCAACAATGATTGCAAGGATACAACTAAGAACAAGGAGTATGGAGAGACTATTCCATTCCATGTTGTTGGAACTGGGAATGTTATGCAGTACATCAGAATCTATTTTTAGAGATACAAAGGAGATAAGGAAAGTTTGCATATCATAGGCTTCCTGAAAAACTTGCAGTTGATTTCTTGTGTGTGAGACGGGAACAACTGTCAACTGAAATCTGATTGCACGTAAGAGTTCCAAAAAGAGCTCCTGCAGTCTGGCATCTGAGGAAGACATGTTCTGCAAATGTGTGCATTACCTTTAGGATACAATATTGAATTTGCAGAAGAAACACATTTCTTTCATGTAATCACATAATTATTGATGGACCATATCTACCTCATGAAATAAGTCAAGAAATTTAACTGAAGGCTAGGCAGAAAACCCTTTCGTATTCTTCCATATAATAGTTTTCTTCTAAATACATTAACAACTACATAAAATGCAATCAGCTTTGTAATGGGAAGGTTACCAAACAGAAAGATTAACAGTGGAAAGGCAGAGAAGTCGGAGTAAATTAAGTTTAAACAGGGGTTCATACAAATACATCCAGAATAAATACTAGATTACTGATAGTGAAAAAACGAGTTATAAAACAAATTAAAAATGTCAGTTTTTCTGTATAAAGATTCATCACCTAGGGGACTCTGAGCCATTTGCTGATACTAACCACATTATCGTGCATTCAAAATATGGATGCCAAGAAATTCACCTTGATAGTGAAGTCTCTTTGGGGATAGAGAGTGTGCCTCTCTGTGTATTCTGCTCTGTTGCACATTTTGAAATGGGATTCCTATGAGAGTTGGCTCAATGTGCTGTTTGCTCATAACATGATTGCAAAATAAGTATTGCAATAATGAATTTAGGTTCCAAATACTCTTGTTAATTCTCCTCTAAGAATAAAGGGTAGCAGAGATGAGAGTAATCATAATTTTAGTATTTTAAATCTGCTTAAGGCGGTGGCAAAGCCCACCTATATGGTGAATAGAAAAGGTTTTGCTTTCTCTAAAATGCTTATTTCAGTTTTTTACATATTTGTATTATTATCCATTCATGTGCAGCATACCACTTTAGAGCTTATATGTACTTCAAGTAACAGGTTGCATGCATAAATGATTGAAAACATGAGCTATCATGAAGCACCACACTGTAGAGGCATGAGCTATCACGTTTATAGAGCATTCATTTCAACATAGCATAGTAGAATGTTGGACCTTTCTCTCTCTCTCTCTCTCTCTCTATATATATATATATATATATATATATATATATACAGATATAGATATATAGATATACATACACATGTGTATGTGTGATTATACCATAAATGGTTTACATGTTAAATAATCAACACAAAAAACACATGACTAAAACATATTGTCAGTTCATAATAAAGATAACACTAAATATCAAAACGTAGCACACTGAAAAAGGAAACATACTTCCTATCTCCATGTACTACTCATAACTTTAACACACATTCAGCTCAAATGTGTCTAACTAGTGGCAGTGTTATAGAAGGAGGACTATTTTTTCAAGATAAGCTGCATGGTTAGGGTTAGGATTAACTTGTATTACTAAGGAAGGCACCCTACGAAGCCGAGCTGGTGCAGGGGTAGCATTGTTGCCTCACAGCAAGAGACTCTTCCAAATCGATTCTTGGCCGGAGTGCAGGGAGTGCCTTCTGTGTGGAGTCTGCATGTCCTCCCCGCAGTTGGATGGGCATTTGAAAGACATGCATAAATGTGCGTGCCTTTGTGGAAGGTTGAACGTCGAGCTGGCACCTCGACGTTTGTAAACATCTACTGCCAATCATTAGCGGACTGGAGTTCCACTGTGGCGACCCCTAACTGGGAAAAAGCCGAAAGACAACAACAACAACAACTAAGGAAGGCAGCCAGTCGGATGTTGCTAGTATATTGCACATAATACTTTAGCACCAATTTGCACTTACCTTATTATTAGGGACATCACCCACACTCATTAAAGAACACATTTGCCCATGAAAATTTATATATGGCTTCATTTGAACAAACTGTTTAGAAAGAGCAACAACCTTCTTTTAAAATCTCATGTGCTAGAAAAAACTTTCAGTAGCTCATGGCACTCACTGTCTTATCCGGCACAAAATTTATTTTGTAACCAAGTCCACAGAGAGCAAACTGCATACCCATATCATTGTATATTTATTTACTTGTTTGAAAACATTTTACATAGTCACATTTAGTGTTGATAT
The DNA here is from genome assembly GCF_019279795.1 of Protopterus annectens. Taxonomy (NCBI): domain Eukaryota; kingdom Metazoa; phylum Chordata; order Ceratodontiformes; family Protopteridae; genus Protopterus; species Protopterus annectens. Next base: position 663,226,700 of record NC_056744.1, read on the forward strand.
CATCTTTCCTTAATTTGAAAGTTCAAGCCAAAATAGCTAAGGCCATGTATAATGCCCAATGAAACAAAATATAATTTCCAAACATAATCTATTACATGGCCATCCCCTGTATGTACATAAAAAACTAAATTCAAACTAAGTAGTTTTATTTATTGGTACTGTGTCTTGATAGTTCTTCTATGAGTTATCTATTGTAAATGCTGTTGAAGGTCTGTGGAAATGTAGAAATAAAGTACCCCAGTTGATAGTATGTTAATCAATCTAGACAATGAACCATCTATTGTACAATCATTCTTGATAGGCTATGTTTTACAGTTAAGCATATTAATATCATACTACTACTGATATGCTCTAACACCCTTATTGTATGCACAGTTAAAATATATTATCTATAGTCAAAATGAGAAACCACACAATGAGAATGTAATGGATCAGCAGCAAGACAAACAGATATCAACATAAAGGTTTGATATCAGTTTGTTTTGCTGCAGCTCTTACTCAACAAGTGGCTACTTTACTATTGTTCTTGTTTGCCACTGAAATGTAATGGATCAATCAGTTTTCAGAATTCAGACGAAGTTGAAAATGTTTATTTTTATCCATTCAAAAGAATCTCTTCCTATTTACAGAAAAGTATATCAATCCCACCTGTCAATAATTTAAAAATGAAGGCACACAAGATGAAACTGAATACAAACAAGAGAGTGATCATTGCAGCAAATGAAGGTAATCAGAACATGCTTAAAAGTGAGATAGAGGGTAAAGCAGTGGAACAAGCTAACAGCTTCAAATGTCTGGAAGGTGTGATTGAGGAGAAGGGAGGACTGACTGAGAAGGTCAGGGCTAAAAATCAATGATACTGCACCTAAGTAGTTCAAACTGTCGGGGTAACCTCTGTGGCTCTGCTCGACAGTGGCACAGGAAAATAATTTTCTTGGGTGGCAAAAGCCAGGGTACCTTTTTGGCTGGGCTTGTATAGGCCCCAGGGCCGATAGCCTAGTACCTACCTATGAACCTGTAATGTGTGACAGAAGAGTGCTAAAGGAACTGAAAGGTAAGATGGACAAAACAGTGGCAGGACTAGTGCTTTTGTAATTCATGGAAACCTGGTCAGTGAATGTAGAACAGCTAAACAAATTTGAGGAGACAGAGATGAAGTGCCTGAGATAGGTAGAAGGAAGCATACTGTAGGACACATGAAAAAAAGGAAGACAACAGAGTTGAAGCCAAAGTAGCTCCAATTACAGAGAATGAGAAGTAAAACAGATTAAAATGGTTTGATCACTTATGCAGAAAAGTAGAAGACAATTTGGCAAAGCAGGTTTGAGAGAGAGATAGGAGGAAGGAAGTTGAGATGAAGATGTCCAGCCAAGAGATGGATGGATTATGTAAAAGAAGACCAGGGACAGATAGGTTGGAGAATGGTTTTGAGCAGAGAGAAATGGCAGTCAATGCAACAGCATGACTAGTAAAAATGGGATTAAAGGAACTGATGATGATAATAAATTTAATTACAAAATTCCTTATGTCATACCTGAATTGCCCTTTATAGGATTCTTTAAAATGATTATAGTATTAGCAGAGTCTATACTGTTAGATTCAAAGAGTACACAACCAAATGCTAATCCTTTGTTTTCCTTCACTTGTTGTTGATACCGAAATGTAACTAATAAAATTCCTTTCTGTGTGTCTCCAAATATTTTAGTCAGACTTTACATTTCAAGTATTCATGCATCATTATTTATCAAACTCTAGTCAGGCAATCCCAATGTAATAATGTGAGTGCTTACAGGAGACTAGGACATAACAATAATGTCTTGCTTGCATAGTTTTCCCTCTCTCTCTCTCTATGTATATATATATATATATATATATATATATATATATATATATATATATATATATATATATATATATATATATATATATATATATATATATATATATATATATATATATATATATATATATATATATATATATATATATATATATATATATATATATATATATATATTGCCAGCATGATATACTCCATTAAAACTTGTACATTTTTCATTATATTTTGGAGTTCATTTTCTTTTCTTATGCAAAACACAAAAATCCTACCAATGCAACAAAAAATCAAAAAGGGCGAAAGCACTCTTTCTTTTCATACATTGTAACCCGTTTTAGTCCTCTGTAAGACTTGAAATCCTGCTTAAATCACCTTTTTTAAAATGCATGAATTAATAAAGCAAGTAACTACATTAAAATGTAGGAACACGTCTGCTAAATATAAATATCTAACATGTCTTAATTAGAGTTCAGAGTATGTAGAAATCATGATATAAAACAGAACATCGATTTCTATAACATAATTGTAGGTGAGATCACCACTAAACACTCTTTTTCAGTATTGACTTGTTTATTGGACAGTTGGTTTACTGGCTAGGCAGACAGTGACAGAGATTGAAAGAGGGAGAAAAAGGCAACCATACTGAGTTGACATTCCATTATTTACTTAGTTCTTCAGGAAGCTAAGACTTTATAATTATATTTACTTCTGCTATAAAGTATCTTCAACTTTCATCTCACACCTTCTGAGATAAATCAGTCATGCTATGCTTCCTTATCCAGGCCACATTGCCCAGTTATGCTTTGTAACCTTCTTCTTTTTGAACTGCTGTAGCAAGAGATCATCATTTAAAACCTGCAACAAAACACTTTAAATTCAGTATGAAACAAAACTATTAAGCATAACTTGAAATGCAAAATGAAAACTGAACTAGAACTACATGCTAGCAACCTGCAAGTAACACATTCTAAACTGCTAAATAAAGAAAACTAACCATTTTCTAAAAGATGTTTAATTAGGGAAACATGGTCAGATTAGGTTTTAGCAGTACCCATACCAGTTTTTTTTAACTCATTCTGCATTTCTTATACTCTAATATGTATCAAATATTGTCTTATACACTTATTACTTTACAATACTTAATAGAAAAATTACCTTCTCCTAAAGATTAGCATCCTGTTTATTCTGGTATAAAGAAAAGTTATAAAGCAATACATAAGAAGAAAGAAGACATAGGAATATAATAGAATTATGTCAGAGTTAGAAATTACTCCTGAAATGTGTATTATGAAATAGAAACTCAGTGAACTGATATAATTGCAAAATCCATGTGCAATTACAAATTCCATGAATGAGCATTCCCCTGTTAACATCAATATTTACTTCAAGATATATAATCAGTCTGTCTGTTCATGTGTGTGTGGGTTTGGGAGAGGATAATTCCTTTTGCATGCAGTGAGTTGTATGTAGCTTTTAACGACTCATTCTAACAACAGCACAACACAAAAAACATGTTCTGTTTAGAAGAAGCAAACATATTATTATGCAATGCCTGGGACAAGAAGTTATATTGTGATCTCCCAATGGATTCTGCTTACAGAACATAGAATTGGCTACACATAACTAATTAAAATATATAATAGAAGTTAAAGACAAACTGGACATATGATGTATAGTAGGCAATTTAAAGACTGCTGCTGGGAATATAGATATTGTGGTAAAGCAAAAGAAACAAACTAAACAATTAAACCGCTCTTAAGACATATCCTACATTATCCCATAATAAATTACTTATTTAATGACTTCATGAGTCCATATTTTGAACTTGGTGCTTACTTTTCCTCCTCTATCCATTATGTTAAAATACAGATGACAAAGCATGACAGATTTCCCTGATGCATACTCCCTAGTCAGTGATAAAGAGCCAAAACTGACAGAGATATAAAACCATTACAATTTAAACTTAAAATAGAAACATATGTTAAAAGTTGACCATTAAATCGGCACTTTTATTCATGATGTGTGCCTGGTAGTGTATTTACAAAGAAAATTACAGTAGTACTAGAACCAGCTGTACTCCATGATATTACTCATGTTGTTATTTTCTGTGGCCACAGTATTGGTGAATACTCAATGCTATTCTGTATTTTAACTGAATTACACATATTCTATAGCTGTAGTTATTGGGGGTGCACCATGGGGCTTTAAAAAACACAATGTATTTTTTTATAACAAGGAGAGGAGGGAGAGGAGATCCATCCCAGACATGAACATAACTATATTTTTAGATGGAGGTAGGAGACTGAAGGACAGCCACCCTAAAATAACCTGTGGTTATTCAAGTAGATGGGAGATGGAGAGGTAATCCTAGATATAAGTATAATATAATTTATTTCCAAGGACATGGAAGATGGCTAACCACAAACATTAACACTACATTTTATATTTAAAAAGACACATGTCTTAGGGTGTTTATTCTGCAAATCCATATTTTAGGTGATTTTTCTTCCTCTGACTGCTAACCATAAAGTCACCTCTTATTAGACTCAAGCCTATTCAGTTCTTAGCAGCTGGAAGCAACTAGGGTAGGAACTGTCTGAAGGGGGAGACGTAATTCAGTCAAGCTTTTTGGGAGTTTCTGATCTCAACGACATCCTAGGAATGATAACATCTGTTTGTGTGTGCATGTGTATGTGTCAGAGAAAAAAAATCTATGTGATCAGAAAAGATATTTAGTGGTTCCCCTTACAGAATCCTTGAAAGCCTAACTAAATGCCTATCAGTCATGAAACAAAATGCTATCACTTCACATATCCATGGATTGTGGCATCCACTTATAGTGACAGCAGTTTCAAAACTGGATAGGGTCACTTCAGTCCCAGACAAGTTTAGACTTATCAACCTAACCAATATTTTATGTAAAATCATAGACAGAGTCGCAATGAAGCTCATTCAAAAATGACATAAGAAGCCTATCTGTGTTAGTTATTGTCTGAAAATTCATGATTGCTTATTTTTATCTTGCTAAAGTATTCAACATAGCTCCACATAAGGGCATAATTGACACATTAAAAGCATTAAATCTCAATCCATACATAATTAGTTGAGTAAAACATTGTTTAAATAACAGGACATAATAGGTCAGCATTGGGAGATACCTCTCTACAAAAATGGAGATTAACAGTAGTGTCCAACAATAGTCTGTACTAAGGCCAGTCTGCTTAGATTTTTCTTCTTCAGCTGTTGGGTAAGAAATGATTATAGATAACCAAGTATGCTGATAAGTGAAAACTGGGAAAATTATTATTTCAATAAAAATATGCCTAATTCCCCCCAAAATAGTTCATAAAAGTGTTTTGCTGATGCTATAGAAATTACTTTACTTTCATTGTGAGTAAATATAGCATCATGAAATGTGGCAAAGAGATATGCAGTTTTGTTGAAAAACAAACGGTTAGATTATATAAAAATAATTAAAATCATAATTAAAGATCTTGGGATAATGGTACACAGAAATCTATACTTTGAACAATGTGTATCTAAACAGAAACCCATATTCTTCAGTTAGTCTATATCTAAAGGGTATGCCTACTTACCTAGTTATCCCATGGAGATCATTAAAGCACTTAATACATCATTGATTTGTCCCATTGTACATGACACTGCATTTTATAGCCTTTAAATGAACCATCAAAAATAGATTCAAAAATTATGTTTTTAATTATTTTAATTATTTTACAGTTTGTTTACCAGGATAGTCCACTGGGCCAAGAAGAGCCCATTTTCAATGGAGTCCTGGGGAGAAAAGCTCCATAAAGATATTATACAATGTAAACAAATCATAAGCAATTAAGTTATACAGTAATACAGGTGAAGAACATAGAATTAAAAATTACAATCTGCAATAGGAATTGGAAAAGAAAATTTAAGAAAAACATTAGTAAATATTTACAAACATTTGTTCATACAATGGAGATATGACAGTAGAGGGTAAGGAGATTCATAGAGGTATCATATGAGTGCGACAGGAGGAGTTCAGTGTAGAAGTAAGAGAAAAGGGAATAATAGGGAGAAGTAGAGGAAAAAGGAGGTGGAGAGAAAGGTGGATTAGGAGACATATTAGCTTAGTGTGAGGTATGAGAAGAGAGAGGGAGGGAGCGAGAGTGAGAAATCAGGGTGGAATGCTGAGGGAGTTATGTGAGGTGAGAGCAGGAACATTTTTAGAGGGATATGAGAGGAGAGTGAAGCAAGGTTTAAAGGTAGAGTGGTTATGGGTGAGAGGGTGGCCTAATGGTTAAGGTGTTTACCTTACAAACACAAGTTACATGGTTTGAATCTCACAGGGGATAATTGGCTAGGCTTAAAATGGCTTGCAAGGGCAGTTAGCCTAGTACTAACCTATGAACCTATGAATAAGAGGTGGTAGGGAGTTCCAGAGACATTCTAGAAAAAATGATAGTAGATGTTTCCCTGGTGGATGGGCAGGCTTGTGCAATTCAATCAGATTCTAGTTATTGGATCTTAGCAGTCTATCAGGTAGATGCATTTTGAGAGAGGAGGCAAGGGAGGTGGAGAGAGAGGGGTTGAAGATAAGTTTGTGGACATGAGTGAGTTGAATGTAGGAAAGATGACTGGGCAACTCTAGCCAATTTAGTTTGTGAAGGGCATTGCAGTTGTGGGTGGAGAATTTATAGCCTGTAGCAAACTTGGCACTTTTGTTATAACAGGAAGAGACTTTTGTGTTTAGAGAAGAATGTAGGTTAGTAAGAAGTGGGGCATCATATAAGAGGGAAGGATTGAGGTATGTGGTAGAGAGAACAAACTTTGCAGGGGGAGTGAGGTAGCGATTGTGGTGGTAAAGCACACCAAGTTTCTGGTGGCTTTTCTTGATGTTTGTTTGTAGGTGGGTATCAAACTTAAACTGTTCATCAATGAGGACACTTAGATGTTTGGCATGGGATACCACCTCGAGAAAGGTATTGTTTTTGCTAGAGAGTCATCTGCATATTGGATAAGCTTAGCATACGGGATGGTCTGGTGGAAGTCATTTATGAAGATATTGAACAGTAGTGGACCTAATATGGAACCCTGGGGTACACCTGTAGGAATATTAAGAAAGGAACAAGTGGCTTTTTTGCATTTGACTGCTTATTACCACCTGTTAGAGAGGTAACTAGTGAACCAGTTGATAGAAGAGAAGGATAGATTATAATCATAATTATAATTCCTAACTAGAAAATTATAAAAAGATCTTTTGGAGACATAATTTAAAATGTTTGTCTATGGCTTTATAACACAAAGTATGAAACATCAGCTGCAGTTTCATCTAAAAGGGTGATTTCATAGTCACTACATAAAATAATATTTCAAGACCAAAATCACCTTTTGGTATGGCAATGTGCAAGGATGGTATAGCTGTTTATGAGCCGAGCTGCCGAAAGAGATATTTTGCAGATCTGGCTTAAAAACGTACACTTTAGTATACATTGAGTGAGCAAATGTTTGTTAGAATACTCAGAACTTTTGCAGCTAATATTGCTTAGGGGCATAACTTTCAGAATATGTGTCTTATTGGTATATATCATGAAGTCTAAAGTCTCAATGTGGACTTTAGTTTTAAAATGTGATTTTACAGTTGATGTATGAAACAGCAGCAAAAAAATCTACTGAACGATAATAACAATAGCACCAAAATCGAGTCTGAAAGACAGAGCAATAACAGATCAATAGCAGATCCCCTCTAAGTCAGCCAATACAAATTAAGTGAATACAGTAGTTCATTGCCATGTGCTTTATGGAATATTGACAAAGGTTTAAAGAAAAAATGCATGTGAAATGATATGTTAGCAAATTTGCAAGGGCAGTGAAATAGCTTCTGAGTTTGGTAGGTATCAAATTGAAAATCTGATCTCAAGGTGTCATTTATTCAAAATCACATGGGGGAGGAGGTAGTAATTTTTGTCTGTAGTAGTCAATTGCAATAGTGTAATTACAGTATCTGGTCCGAGGAAGGACATTATATCACAGGCACTCTGACAGGTAATCGAAGGCTGGAAGTATCTGGAAGTGATGGCAATGTACTATTTAATTTATTTGGAAGGGAAAATAACATCTAGATAGCAGCATGAATTGTTCAGCTAAATTAAAGTTTACAACACAAGCTGTGGAGTTTTGGTTTGAAGTTTAAACTGGTCTGACTTATATGTTTGAAGTTCGCTCCTTTAAACTTGACAAGGCATAGTAAAGTTTATGCTCATGACCCTGTCACTAATTCACAAACACAGCATGGATTCCTAACTCAGACATATCATGTTCTCGCCCTTGCACTTACACTAACATTATATTTACGGGATGCTTAATGATTATGTTTCAGAGTCACACCTTACTGATATAATATGGGATGACTATTTTAGAACACTGCATCACTGATGTTTTGCTATACTACCAAGTACACACACACACACACACACACACACACACACACACACACACACACACACACACACACACACAAACACACACACACACACACACACACACACACACACACACAATTGGTACGAGCGTGTGAGCTATTGTTCTGCCTGCCCTTATATTCATGTCCCAGGAGCCTATATTTCTAGCCCTTGCTGGACTCTGTGTACTGAAGACTATAGGTTCATAGGTTCATAGGTTCATACTAGGCTATCTGCCCTGAGGCAATTATAAGCCTAGCCTGATTCTGTATGGCTTACGCCACCCCTTGATTTGAGTATACTGTGCCCTTTTTAAGGTTTAGTTTACTGTGCCTCTGTCTAATAGTGACACGGGAGTAATCCCTGGGACAAACCTACGATCCCCCATCCACCTATCGAGATTCTTCTTGAAGAGATTCAGTGAGGTGCTCTGCCTCACATGAACTGGAATTCTATTCCAGAGTGAAGGGAGCCTCTGGGTTATGAACCTGTCCCTCCAGCAAGTTCTATTTATTTCTGTGCTGAGGTTCAAGTCCCTCGAGCATGTGGCTCTAAGGGATTTAGATTTACTGAGGTGGAGCATGTCCATTAATTCTGGATTTGACATAGCTTTGTATGTCAGGCATAGATCGCCTCGAAGTAGGCGGTATGCAACTGAGTAGAGCTGGAGTTTTTTTAACCGAGCAGCATATGGCATCTGTTTGAGACCCTTGATCCTCTTGGTGAGATACTTTTGGGGTCTTTCTAATTGCTGCAGATGTCGGGTAAGGTACATCCCAAAAGGGGCATTGTATTTTATGATAGGCCTGATGAGGGATGAATAAAGGGGCACGATTACCTCTCTTGATCTAGATGTGAAACCCTTCGTGATGAGGTGGGCTATGTAGAAGGTCTTTCTAACCACTTTGGCAATGTGGTTTTCAAAGGAGAGATTGCTATCAACTTGGGTCCCTAGGTCCCTAATAACTTTCTCTGTACTTAATGGGTTTCCGCCTATGTGGTAATTTGTGGGCACATTGTTTTTGCCAAAGGGTATGACTATACATTTTTTGGCATTTAGCTTTAAACCATGGTGCTGGCACCATGTTATCTGTCTCTGTGAGACCTTTTTGAAGGATGCTTGTGTCAGCTGGAGAGTTGATTATGGCGCCCAGTTTGCAGTCGTCTGCGAACTTGGTGAGCCATAGTCCTCCCACGTTTGCCTGTACCTCGGAAAAGTATATACCGAACAAGAGTGGTCCCAGGACAGAACCATGTGGGACGCCACTTGTGACCGGTTTCGAGTCTGACATGGCTCCAGCAACTCTCACTCTGTGGGTTCTGTCTTTGAGCCAGTTTGCAACCCATCTTGTGACATAGGGGGTTATATTTAAGCTGAATAGCTTATCTATGATGCCCAAGTGGGGTATTGTGTCAAATGCCCTTGCAAGGTCCAGATAGGCTGTGTGGACTACCTTCCCTTCATCTATGGCTTTGGTGACTGTTTCGAAGAAGTCAACCAGGTTCAAAAGGCAGGATTTGCCCTTGACAAAGCTGAACTGGGTAGGATCTAGCGTCTGTAGGTCCCCAATGTCTTTGTTTATGAGCTCCATGATGATCCTCTCCATAGCCTTGCAGACTAAGCTAGTCAGGCTTATGGGGTGATAGTTTCCAGGGTCCGTAGAGGCTCCACCTTTGTGGAGTGGGACCACTGTTGCTGTACACCATTCTGTGGGCACATATCCTGTAGTGAGGCTGAGATTGTATAGCTGTTTTATTTGAGGGATTAGTTCCTCTTGGAGTTCATGTAGGATGCAACCTAGGATGCCATCTGGTCCCATGGAAGCAGTGTTTTTTGCTTTGGAGAGGGCAGCCTTCACCTGAGCATCAGAGATGTTTGGGAGGCAGCCCTCTGCTGGGATAAATACTTGCTCTTTTGCTCTATAACAGTTCAGTGCAGAGAGGCCCATCTCAATGGATCACACCCACTAGATCTGGTTTGTTTAAAGGGCATGGTTAATATGCAAATTATTTGTTTAAATCATCACTTTAGCCATGTTCAAGGCAGTACTCTTCTGTCTGTTAATGGTTGCAGATTTGTGCTTCAAATCATGGTATCTTTCTTAAAACACCACTGTCCTTCATTGCTGAGCATATTTTTTCTGTGAATGAAGACAAAAGAAAACATTAGTTTAGTGAGTTATATTGCCTTTTAAGTGATCTATTTTAATGTTTGACAAAAAAAAAAGCAAAAAAACAAAAAAAAAAAAACAACTATGCTGTTCCACAATTTTCTTGCGTCAGCCAGCTATGCCACTGACAGAACACAAGCGTCATTAATAAGGCATGTATTATTAACAGATACCAGTTTTACTCATTCCATATTCTTTCTGTTTAAGCATTTATTCAGTAATTGTAAATGTTCTGGTCAGCTACAGTCCTTTTTCAGCTATGACTGTCTAGAACAGAGTAGCTGCTTTGACTTCACAACTGGTAAGCTTGACAATAAAAAGGAGACTTCTTAATACATTCCTAAAACAAAGCACATGTTACTAATAAGACTTGGATGATTCTCCTAACAAAATAAAAAAAAAAATGATAATATAAAGTACAGTCAGTTAATGACTCAGCACCACAAACAATCATCGCTGTGGTTGCAATGAAAAACATGAATAAAACTAAGCCCTACTACTGAATGCAATGCCATTGCAATATTCCAAAGGGACACTTACAAATTCCTTCCTTTCTTTTAAGATCTGTCAGAGACCAATCTAGGGAACATTAACAGCATATGTAAACAAGGTAGCCAAAACCACCAACAAAGCCAAAACTAGTCAGCTTGTAGCAGAAAGCCATGACAATCTAGTCTTGTGTCCAGACATGGACATAGTAGAATACATTTATCAAGTATAATGTAAAAGTCATTGTATAAAACAATGTGTATAAAACAGGGAATTTTCTTCATGTAGATGAACTGATTCATTTAGTTTATCCATTTTCTTAAGGTTAACGAGTTGGTTTGTTGTCCAGATGATGTAATGGGTCTGCTTAATATACTCATATTAGTCGAGAATTATCTCATGTGCATGCTGAGTTTTTAAAATAGAGACATTAAAAGGTATGTAAAACAATGGCATATAAAAAGTGACAGACTCTTGACAACAGTGATTACATTGTTATACTACATTTTGACACCGACACTAAACAAATAACATTGTTATAAAGTACACAATATGTCCTATTATAATGTATATGATTAAGGCAGCAATAGTCACATAGTAGACTACCCTCTGTGGCATCGTCATGATTATTATCACCACTGGCCATCATGCAACTATATGCATTGCAGATACATAATACAACTATATGTATTACAGATACATGATACAACTATATGTATTACATGATACAACTACATGTATTGCAGATACATGATACAACTACATGTATTACAGATACATGATACAACTATATGTATTACATGATACAACTACATGTATTGCAGATACATGATACAACTACATGTATTACAGATACATGATACAACTATATGTATTACATGATACAACTACATGTATTGCAGATACATGATACAACTACATGTATTACAGATACATGATACAACTATATGTATTGCAGATACATGATACAACTATATGTATTGCAGATACATGATACAACTACATGTATTGCAGATACATGATACAACTATATGTATTGCAGATACATGATACAACTACATGTATTACAGATACATGATACAACTATATGTATTACAGATACATGATACAACTATATGTATTACATGATACAACTACATGTATTGCAGATACATGATACAACTACATGTATTACAGATACATGATACAACTATATGTATTACAGATACATGATACAACTATATGTATTGCAGATACATGATACAACTACATGTATTGCAGATACATGATACAACTACATGTATTGCAGATACATGATACAACTATATGTATTGCAGATACATGATACAACTACATGTATTACAGATACATGATACAACTATATGTATTACAGATACATAATACAACTATATGCATTGCATATACACAACTTTTGCTTAAAATGCAAAATGAATATGGTATATAGGAACTCATATCTATTTCTCTTTCAGATTCTAGTTTTTGTGAGCAGCCCTTCATTGACTATATATCACATTAAGATTCTTTTAAGATACTCTATAGCTTTGAAAGTATATCTGTGGGTTACGTTGTGGGCATTTTTTCAGTGCCTTTGCATCCTTTCATGCTTTCATGCTTTCTCTGTCCTGTATTTTAATTAAAACCAAATTTGTTTTTCATGCTGTTAGGACGACTCCTAGGAAGGGCATGGATGTTAATTTGTTGCCTGTGGGCTGTGTAAGGTATTAGTTGCATGCCAAGACTATTCATTTCTTAAATGCATAATGGTCATTGTTGTTTCCTTTGCACAAAATGTCCTGGAGATGATTGTTAAGGAAATTCTTGGCCTTTTTAGACCATCATTGAGTTAACAGTCTGAGAAATATGCTTCATACTATCAACATGTTAGCAAAAAGGACACCAGTATATGAGTCAAAGTATGCTGTAAATATGAATCATATCCTTTTTATTACTGTAATAGCTGCATTATTAGAATGCTATTTATAGGGATGCTACTAAGTAGCTTATTTACAGTCTCCTTTTAAGAGCCCTTAAACCTCAAATGAACTTCAGATATATTGGGGAACTCATAGACTGTATCCGGATATGTATATTTATCCTGCCTTTGTTTGTGATCATAACAAGCAGATACGAATTGAGAGATGAGCTATCCTTCTCTACACTTTAGTGAGCATGTACTGTATAGATCCTAGTCTGATGATTCCATATAGTATTAGTAAATCATTTTGATTTCTCTAAGCATCCTTGAGTGCCATTGTCAACCATGATATCAGTTCTCCAATATTACACTGAAATACTGTACAGCTCAGTGCATTGATTACTGCAGAAATGACTTCTTAAAGTCCTGATACATGGCACTACATACCCGATTTCAACACTTCACCCAGAGCATGCCAGATTATCATGGTACTCCAGAAGTCATGAAATCCTAATGATTCTATTCAAGACTGATCCAAATTTTGCTTATGAAAATCTACTTTAGGCTGTCCTCTCCAGACCCTTTGGAATAGACACACTCAAGATCTTCAGGCAAAGAGCACATTGACAGAGCAGTGTTTCTGCAGAAAACAAACAAACCAAGAAAACTGTCATCTTTCCCAGTAAACTATAAATACTGCCCATATCTAAGATAAAGCACCAAAGTTCACAACTCAAGTACTCATTTTAAGTACTTGGCATGAACAAAATTAACATTAACTCGTTATTAGCCATATCTTTTCAAGGGAGTTATGGAAGAAATTTAAGGAGTGACTTTATGAAATGTTTGCTGGCCACTGACGTACCAGCAATGGCTACTATGGACATCTAGCCATTAAATGTATTCACTGCAAGCTAAACACTGTAGAAGTCCAGAGCTAATGTAAGCAGTATGCTTGTTACATGTAAGCAAAAAGGAAAAAAGAATGCTTTACCTTGCTGTCATTCTCCTTATCATAAAGTTGAAAAATACACTTTCTACTTGTAAAGGCCATGGCATGCTGAGTCATACCTAAGCCATTAAAATGTGATATTTGATATAAAAATTAAATAACTGAAAAAAGCTGTCACACATTTATACAAAGTAAGCAGTATTTTAAGAAAAAAAGTGTTTTATGTCACGAAACCTTATTGTGAACTGTGATATTTTAATGATGTGAGGGCCTCAGCTTTTCTTGCAGAAACTGTTAATTGACTATTGTTTAGTTCCTTGTCTTCCTGATTACAGCTTGCTGTACATCCAGAATCAGTACTTAATTTGAGCTGAAAAAAGATGACTCTTCCCTAGACAGGGAATTATGTATAATTATAGCTGCATACCAATCTGAGCTAACTCCGTTGTGGAACAATGTTTGCGGAAATGGGTAATAACTGTTGAATGAATCTCATGCAGTCTATTCAGTTTGAGCTGGCACTAACTCAAGAACAGTGACACACACTTGTACTACAGAAAAAAAGGACAAATACAGTCAGGCCCTAGATTCCATAGATAATTAAAGAATGTGACTATTTTGTCAATGATCTTTTTAAGATGCATTGCAAAGTCTGTTCTCCACTATTTTTATAGTATTCTGCAATCAATAAAAGATGCAGCAAATTGTTTTAGTCATGCTCGAGTCATGATGGACCCAGAAATACTTTTTTTTGTAAACTGATGTTACATTAATTTATGTTTTCAGTTTAATAAATGTTTTTTTTCTTGTTTAGCAGGAGAAATAGTATTCTTATCACAGAATCCGTACAACTGGGCCCTGTGGGCATTTACATTTTGCCGTTAACCCTCATATGATCTATTTTTTCAAGGAGCAACGGACTAGTCTCACCAGAGGTGAATTTGTGGATATCCATCCAGTTGTCTTAACTCCTTTTTAAAGGAAGAAAGTTGATCCAGACAAGGTACAGTTGACTAATCTGTCTCTCCATTACGTTTTATCTGCTGAAGCAATATACATCCCTGGTTCTAGTGTTAGTGGGACTGCTTGATTTGTGAAGATATAAGAAGTATTGGACAACTTAATCCTGAATGACTTGAAAAGCAAGGCACAGATCACTCCTAAGAAGTATGTAAGACAGTGAATAAAGGGATAGTGCCTCCAGCCTCTCCTGAAAGCTCTTGTCTTTTAAGCCTGTGCTATTTTTAGTTAAAAACTTGTGGGGGCTTTAGAGTGGCTTTATATGCCTAGTAAGATACATCCAAAAAGGGACGTATTCAATAACAGGTCTGATCAATTCTAGTGTATAGAAGAGTAAGAACTTCCTTGGATTTAGATGAAATGCCATTTGCAATCAATTGTACCATGTAAAAGGATTTTCTAACCACTGTTTCAATGTGCTGGTCAAGGACAAGATAATTATGTACCCATTTTACAGTGTGTCTCACTGCACTTTCAATTTGAAGTGGGGTGTTGTCTATGCTATGAGATGGAAGAAGTGATTGTTTACCAAATGTGATGCTACTGCACTTTTTAATATTTAGTTTTAACCCATTTTTAGCATAAGTTGCTGGGCTGAGCTGCTGATGTGATTCCTAATGTGAGTTTCTGTTGAAACTGCTGCATATCAGAAGGGGACTTGAAGATGACACTAACACTGCAGTTAGCCATAGGTCCCCATTTCTAACTTGAAGATCTAAATAGTTGGGTTTCCAGCAGAAATCGTTAAGGAGCAACACTGGACACCTTTATGTTTACTAAGAATGCATCTTCCTCCCTTACTACATGGCTCTATCCCTCAGTGAATTTGCTAACTACATAACAATGTAGGGGAGAGTTCAGAACTCATTCAACTTGTTTATTATGTTAGCCTGTGGCATTGTGTAAAAAGCCTTCACCAGGTCAAAGTGTGCTGTATGGACAGCTTGTTACTCTCTCAAAGAAGTTTACCAGATTCATTTGACAGGCTCCATACTTAACAAAGCTGAATTGCTGGGGAGAATGCCTTATAAGATGATTGACATCATAGTTTATCAGGTTAGTTATGATACTTTCCAAGGCTTTATAGATGAGATTAGTTATGCAGTCTAAATGGTCTGCAGTGTCTGGGGTCAGTGGTGGGTCCACCTTTGTTAAATGGCATTACAGCAGCTGTGTGGCATACATCATGGACAATGGTTGCCATTTTGTCTGTATCTTGCGGGGACTTCCAAGTCAATACATTTATCTAGACACCTATCTAAACAGAAAAAAACAGAAAAAACTTGAAAAAAAAAGGTAAAACTTGACAAAACTAGCTATCATAAAACTATGCGGGAAAGACACACTAACAACGCTAAAAAATTCTGGGCCTCAATAAATAGCCTAATGCACCCAGGAAAATCTAACACTCCCTCCCCTGTATTACCAAATACCAACAACAACATCCCCACCCAATTTAACATATACTTCACTGAAACAATCCAAGCCTTAGCCAATAGTTAAAACACAACTAGTATCCCCACACCAACAGTGATCCTCACCAATTTCAATACAAAAACTCCTACCCGAGCTTCTCCTTAAACCGAGTCCCCACTAATACAATTGATAAACTCCTCAAAAACATAAACCAACCAAATTAGCAGCAGACAATCTACCAGCTGATTTCCTACAAATAGCAGAAGCTATAACCTATCCCATCCCCATTCTCATAAACAGGTCAGTATCAGAATGCAAAGTACCCCACTCTTGGAAAATATCACATATCATACCCTTGCACAAAGGGGGTAACTCTCTTGAGCTTACCAACTACCATGCTATTGTAATCCTATCACCTTGATCACAAATATTAGAGAGAGTTGTTTATACCCAACTTATGCAAGACCTCCTAAAAAACAACCTACTATCCAAATCCCAGCCATGACTTTAGACCTTCCCATAGCAATACCACAGCACTGCTTTTGTTTACCAACACTGTCAATCACCACAGAAATAACAGACTATTTGTATCCTCCATATTCTTAGACTTCTCCAAAGCCTTTGATATGGTTAACCATAGCATACTCCTAGAAATTCTAGCTACCTTCAACACTAGCTCCCCCACCATATCTTGGTTCAGTAACTATTTATCAGATCGTCAGCAGGCAGTTGTTTGGCAAGACCAACTGTCCTGTCTACTACCATTAGCCATCCTCGGTCCCTTGCTATTTTCATTATTTACTAACCAGATAGCTCCTCTCTCTCTGCCTTTGTAGTACAATATGCTGATGACACCACTATTATATGTGTCGCCCCCACCCTGAATGAACTAAAAACCATCACCCAAAGTAACTTTACCCAAGCTGAAGCATGGTTCACTAACATCAAACTAATACTTAATCCCCAAAAAAACAAGCTCATTCTCTTTAGCCCAGGTCGATCTCCTACACTAGACAATAACTTTATCATACAATCTAAAGATAATGCACAAATCACCCCAACAACTCACACAAAACTATTAGGTGTAGAAATTGGCAATAAACTGCAATTTGATATACATATAGCCCAAACAATCAAGAAGGTCAACAAAAAGCTAGGTTTGCTTTACAGGAACCGAGAGTTTATGACTAAATGCACCATAGCCACTACTGCAAGAACCCATCTGCTGTTATCCATCCTTCTTTATGCCTCCCCTATCTTAACTAACCTTCACCACACCAAACTCACCAAGATGGAATCTTGCTACAACACGGTTGCCAAGTTTGCTACCGATACCACTCATAGATCCCATCTTTGTCTACCTCTCAGGTAACTGAACTGGCTTGAGTTTCCACATCTCCTCCTTCTTAACCAACTCACAATAGCTCACAGGCTCTACTACCCTCCTGGCAAAACCCCTGCTCTTCAGCATCTAATCCACCCCTATACCCCCTCCAGAACCTTAAGATCCAATAATTAGAACCACATAACTGCCATTAAACACAAAATTGAGGCTGGCAAATCTCTCTTTGCCTGCTCTAGTGCTAGAACCTGGAACTCAATCCCAAATCACTTAACCTCTACCACCTCTATTTCCTATTTTATAAAACTACTCAGAACCCACTACATAAAAAAACTGGCTTTGCTCATGTCACCCTCCGGGTTAAGCCATACCAGCGCACTGCAGCTATGACTACCAACAACAAAATATGGCTCTCTGACAAAATAATGTCTCCTCCTGCTCTGCAAGTACACCCAATAATAAATCCCCCATAATGCTGTGCTCTTAAGGGGAAAAATAAATATGTTCACAATTGTATATTCTATATGGTATTGACTCACCTTTTGATATTTTAATAATTGTTAATTTCTGCTATGTATGTTCAATACTATTATTTCCTGTGTGATGTGATGCTTTCTTCTTATCTTGCAATACTGTAGCCTTTGTATTGTACTGTACTGGAGCTTTTCTTCCTGGGCCTCCGCTGAAAATGGACCTGTGTCCAGTCTGACTTTCCTGGTAAACAAATGTAAAATAAAATAAAATAAAATAGGTGCACATAGAGTTGTGTTTGTAATTACTTGCAGTACCAGTATCTTGGGTAATACAGTTAAACATGAATTTTAAGGCATAAGCATAGAATTGCTGAAGATTTTTACATGTGAATTTCCTGAACTTTGAGATGTTTGCACTTAATTGTTTGATGATTCTGAAGTAAAATGTTACCAGATTTAACTGGAGAAGGGAGATTTGGCAGGATAATTGATATCAATGGTATGTTGGTATACTTCCCAACTGTACAGATTTTTGCAGAATGTCCAGATTTCCGCCTCATATTTGTGGTCTGCTCCTCATAAAATATGCAGCTTTCTTGTACATACATACTATGGATTGAAGTTACCAAGTAATGACAAACACTTAAGTTTCAGATTTCCTATATTTAAGAAACTGCAGGATAATGCAAAATGCTGTTATTCTACTACATTCTAAGTTTGTAAGATCAAGTTTTAAAACCTGTCCCCACTTTTGGACCATTGTCACATGATTATTTTGGGCTTTGCCCAAATTTCTCATGTTAAGGTGCTGAGAGATGTGTATGTTGGTAGGGACTAGGTCAAGAATGTAACCTCTTCAAGTTTCCTTGAAACATTATTGCAGGGGAGTTGTGTTTATGAATTCAGGTTACTGGCTAAAGCTCTTGCCACCCCTATAGTGCCTTTTTTAGGCAAGGTTCAAAGGACAAAACCACCACTGTAACAGATACAAGCATGCAAAATCTGACAGTAATGCTACTCAATGCTAGAAGTCTAAACCTCAAAATGCACTCTCTCTCGAGGCACTCCTAAAAATAGAGAACATCGATATCTGTGCAGTAACTGAGACCTGGTTCAAGGGTCCAGAGAGCACCCCTGCAATACCAGGCTACAACTCTTACCACACTTTTCGGCCACAAAACCAAGACAGAAACACTAAAGGTGGAGGAGTGTCCATATTCACGAAGGATATTCACACCTTCAGGATAGTTGCCCAACACAATGCATCTGAAATTCACCAGGTGCAACTAACACTAGGTAAGACTGCAATCCAAACTGTAGCTTGCTACAGATCCCCCACCATGCCCCAAGATTCTCACTACACCTTTCTAAACATACTGGAAAATATTAAGATACAACCAAACACCCTAATACTGGGTGATTTTAACTACCCTGCCATTAACTGGGAAAACTACTCGGGTACCAACTCCTTTTTCCCAACGGTTCTTGGAATTCATAAATTCCAACGCCCTGGATCAACTAATCCATTGTCCCATCAGGGGCTCCAATATCCTAGACCTGGTCATTACCAACATGGGAGATAGATGCTCCACACCAGTGGTCACCCCTTCATTGGTCAGGTCTGACCATAAGCAAATCACCCTTGACATCCACATCCCACCCACCCCCAGTAAGGAAACCTCCTTAAAAAAACTTCTCCAAAGCCACCTTCATGCTACTGAAGTCAGAAGTGACAAACTTCATGACGCCTATGCAGACGGGATCTGAAAGTTCGACTGCAGAATCCTACACTAAGGCACTGTACATCCACTCATGCATGATTCGTGCCATCCCAAATGGAACCAAGATGCTCTCCTCCAAAAAAGGAAGCCAATCTGGTGGTCCCCTGCTATAAATAATCTATACAACAGAAGGAAGAAACTGTTGCAGAAAAGACAGAATTCCCAGTATGCAAAAAACTCCCTTGCCAGCCTCAGTAAAAAGCTGAGATCCCTCATAAAATCCTCAAAAGCTAGTTACGAAAATAAAATTGCCAAAGATTCCAAAGACAACCACAAGGCATTCTATAGTTATGTCAAGAATCTAAATGGCAATGCTCAGATCTACTCTGAGCTTCAACAGAATGGCATTAAATATACTGATCCCAAGTATATTGCCAATATCCTGGCAGATCGATTTAGTGCCAACTTCACCCCCCCTCTCACCCCCTACAGGGCCTATCTCAATACCAAAAGATTGCCAAATTCCGGTAATCACGGCCACACAGGTAGAAACTGCACTCTCCAAAGCTAATAATACAGCATCCATGGGACCAGATAACATCCCAGGCTGTGTACTACATGAACTACAAAATTAATTGGCACCTCACCAAAGTGTCATGTTTAATCATAGCCTCACCTCAGGGTTTGTACCCACTGAGTGGCGCATAGCTACAGTTATCCCACTCCACAAGGGAGGATCCACCTTGGATCCTGGGAACTACCGTCCCATCAGTCTGACGAGCCTGATCTGCAAGGGCATGGAATGCATTATCATGGAACGTATAAACAAAGACAATGGCAACCTTCAAACACTGGACCCCACCCAGTTTGGGTTTGTGAAGGGCTGATCTTGTCTCGTGAACCTTATTGACTTCTTCGAATCAGTCTCTAGAGCTGTGGATAAGGGTAAGGTGGTCCACACAGCCTATCTGGACCTCGCCAAGGCCTTCAGCACCATCCCCCACTCTGGAATCATAGATAAACTTACTAAGCTGGGCATAAATCCCTACATCATTCGATGGGTTGCCAACTGGCTTACTGACAGAACCCAGACTGTAAAAGTAGCCTACTCCAAATCCAGCTCCAGACAAGTGACAAGTTGAGTACCTTGGGGTTCAGTCCTGGGACCACTCTTGTTTGGCATCTACTTCTCTGAAGTACAGGCCAACACTAAGGGACTCCGGCTAACAAAGTTCGCAGATGACTGCAAACTGGGAGCCATTATTGAGTCCCCAAATGATGTGGATATTCTACAAAAGGGCCTTACAGAAACAGATGCCTGGTGCTAGAGCCATGGGCTCAAGCTTAATGCCAAGAAATGTATAGTTATCCCCTTTGGAAAAAAAAACATGTACCCATGAATTACCACATAGGTGGCAGTACACTAAACATAGAAAGTGTGATGAGAGACTTAGAGACACAGGTGGACAGTGGTCTCACTTTTGATAACCACATCACCACAACAGTCAGGAAATCCTTCTATGTGGCACACATCATCACTAAGGGCTTTTCATCCAGAACAAATGAAGTCATTGTCCCACTGTACTCCTCCCTCATTAGACCCATTATAGAGTATAATGCCCTGTTTGGTATGTACCTCACAAGACATCTGCAACAGGTGGAAAGGCCACAGAAATACCTCACTAAAAGAATCACAGGCCTAAAGCAGATGGCATATGCTGACCATCTAAAAAAACTTCAGCTATACTCTGTGGCATATCGTCTACTCAGAGGCGAACTCTGCTTAACATACAAGGCCATGTCAAACCGTGAGCTGTTGGACATGCTCCACTTAAAGAAATCCCAATCCCACAGAGCCAAACGCTCCAGGGATCACAACCTTGTCATCACAATGAACAAAACATGCTGGAGGGATAGGTTCATGACCCAGAGACTTCCCGTACTCTGGAATAGACTGCCCATACATGTCAAGCAGAGTGCCTCCATGGCCCTCTTCAAAAGGAACCTTGATGATTGGATGGGAGATAGGAAATTCACCCCAGGGATCATGTCAGTCTCCCTGCTAGACAGAGGTCCAGAGAAGTAAATATTGTGGGAAGAAATATCCAGGGAATTGTTATGGCTAGGCTTGTATAGGCCCTAGGGCCGATAGCCTAGTACCAATCTATGAAGCTATAAGGAATTTTGGGTGTATCCTACATATGAGGTATAGGTACCCCAGTTTATTGTTTGGTAGTTAAAGTCTCCAAAGATAATGGAATTTCTGTGGATTGAAGTTCATCCAGTGTATTTAGGAAAATAATATAGTTTTCTGGGAGCATGGGGGGGGGGGGTTGAAAACCTGCTATGACCGGCCTTGTTCAGTATGATTTTGATGTCAATCATCTGTCTAGAAGTGATGTGGTCCCTGACAAATATGGAAACTCTACCACAGTTACCATCATGCCAAAAGATTGATCGGTATATGCAACCTGGATGGGAGAGAGAGGGAGAGAGAGACAGAAAGTGCTTTCTGTACTTTTAACTTTTGTTATTGAGACTCCTGATGCTCAACACAGCCACTTTGAAGTGCTGGTTCTTGAATTGTTTTTGTTAGGATGGGATGTTCATTAACTGGACTGTTCCTAAAAAGGCAATATGGGAACAGCCTACGAAGGCTTTAACCAAAATGCAGAATCACTGGAACAAGCAATGCAAGCTGTCTTTGGCAAGGCAAGTAGGGCTTTGCAGCAGTTCATCACATTCTGATACACACTGGTCTCCTCTTGAAGGACACCAACTATGCAGCTAATTGTGGAAGCTAATAATCATTTCCTTGTACTTTGACATCATTCAAGGAGAAAGAATGATTCCACTCAAACCCAGGGTATTACCTGTATTTGCAACATGCCTGGTGAGTTCTGTCATGCCTCTCTATATATTCCTAAGGTTCTATGTGGTTACATACTAGGTCATTCACACCCACATGGACCACTACCATGTCATAATCACATTTATTTGTCTTAAGGGTCTTTAGGACCCTTAATATCTCAAAGATCCTGGCTGTTGGAAGACAGCCGACAGTTACCCTGTTTGTCCAACATTCTGAGAGATGAGTCAGCATGCCTGAGAATGGATTCACGAATCACTAATACGCTTTTGTTAGAAGGGCATTTAAGTGCACTTGTTTTGGAGTGGTTAATTACTAGGTGACCCTTTCCTTTGCTGATGTTAATATATGTTGTAAAGTCTGATTTATGCTGAGCCCTAGATTTACTAGTTCTTGGAGGCTTAGACAGGCACTTTTTAACAACATCAACATATGATAATTTAGTGTGCTTATGTGGAATGTAGTGGTGTGAGTGTTGTTCACAGGACATGATGACTGTGATTCTAAGGCCTCCTGTCATGCTAAGAACTTGCATATCTCACATTCAGAAAGTGATGAACTAAGCAATAATTCATTGTCTGTGAGCTTCAGGAAATTGTTATACCTCTGGAGTCTACCAATTGCTATGAGGCTGACAATTTAGTGTGAACAATCTGGATAATCTTCCATTTTAGTCCAGAAAAACAGTAATTTATTAAAAAGTGGCTCATAATTGTATTTTTAAAAGGGGTAAGTAATATTATAGAAATGTGGTTTAAGAATGTATTTAAAACATGTCTTATATTTTGTAGTTTAAGGGGGGAAGTAATAAAGATGAGATGAATAAGAATAGTTCTCAGTTTTCTAAGATAGCACAGAGCTTGAATCTTATTAGTAGACAGTGCAGGAATACAACTGCTGTCTATTAGTAGGTGTGGTAATAGCTCGGTTTGTTTTTAGAGGATTTGACACTAGACTACTTCAGTCTAGTATGGTATTGTGCAGCTCTGTGCAGATTGGCATCCAGTTCTGTTTATCCCAGCAGGGAAAATAAAAGAACCAAGAGAGAATCTGCTAGAAATTCAGTCAAAAATGCCTACTTCCAGAATGCACAAAGTTTAATTCACTCACACAGAACCACTGCCACTGGCTCTTAAAAACTAGCACTTAACCAAAAACTAGCCAGAAAAAAGAAAGACAGCAGCAAAATTTAAGAAAAGAGGGGAAAGCACTAAAGCTGGTATTCGTAGTCAGTTATACAAATGCACTTAGGCTTTGTGATATGTTCATGAATGAGTACAACCGAGCTGTCATTCATAGAGGTCATTTATGCCATTTGCAATGTTTCCAGGAAAATCATTTTCTTGGGTGGCAAATGCCAGGGTATCTTTTTGGCTGGGCTTGTATAGGTCCCAGAGCCGAAAGCCTAGTACCTACTTATGAACCTATGAACCTATGAACCAATGTGCGATGACCTTGAATGTGCTCATGCTAATGCTGAAATAATGAGACTGAAATGAGTACTGCTGTAAATCTTCATATGCTCATTAAGTATATTTTCACAATTTATGATTCATACTCAGATTTCCCCACTTCTCCACTCTGGTCGCAGATTCACTTCATGAAGAGAAGTCTCACTAAATATTATCAGAGTTACTTGCTGTGAGTTTTCTATTTCTAGGTCTGAGTTGCTTGTTTAGGCTGGGTCAAACCACTTGTGCCTAGCAGTGCATGCTGGCCAACAAGGTAAAAATATAAGCAAAGGATTATTCATTATAACTTTAATATTAGGAAATCCCTGATAAGTTCAGCATGAACAAGGACATTATAAGGGTTTTACTGGGTATGTGTGACCCCCAAAGGAGCACTGGAAGAATGCATGGACTTCCTATCCATGTGGACATCAAAGTATGTATAACCCTTTTCATACTTGCTATGAAGACCTTACAGAGACAGACTAGGGACACAATGGAGATCTCATAGGCTTTTGCCTTGCGGATGCTACAGCAGTTCCTGGATGTACTCTTGATCCATGTGGATCAGAGCATCTATTTTCCACTGTCATCTCTGGACCATGCCAGAACTACGCATGCCTTTTATGGCTGGCACATTTCCATAAGGTACTCGGTGCAATGGATTGTATCCATGTTGCAATTAGGGCCCCTCCTGGACCACAGGGTGAGTGGTATCACAACAGGAAGAACTCCCATTCCATTAATTGTCATGTAATGTGTGAACCATGGAGGTGCATTACCAATGTTTCTGTCATGCATCCTAGCAGTGCACATGATTCTTATATTTGGTACACTAGCTTACTCTGCCGCCTCTTGCTGAATGGTGGGATGCCCAGTGGCCATCTTGCTGGTAAGTGGAAAATATTTTTTTTTGTTATTGTACTGCATTTAAGTAGTTATTCATATTAAAATAAACTGCTAAATATTCATATTTTACTCAGTTTTGTCTTCTCCTCCACCTTTTTTCTCTTTGCTTTTTTCAGATGAAGCTGGATATCCACTGGAGCCATGACTCATGACACCAGTGAGAAATCCAAGTGGAGCTACAGAGGAGACATTTAACACATTCCTGTCCTAGACCATTATTGTCATAGAGAGGGTCTTTGGCCTCCTGCAGGTCCAGTTCATGTGCCTTTATTAAGTCTGGTGTTGCACTTTAGTATGATCCAGCTACTGCATGCAGGAAGTTTACTGCATGTTGCATTCTGCATAACATGATCATGCAATTGTTTGGTGGTGAAGTGGCTCATGTTGTCAATGCAGCTCCAGTTCCAGTCTTGCTACAACTAACTGATGACCAGTCAGCAGCAGTAGTAGGGGAAACCATGTGAAAGGCTCATGCACAACATGCAAGTGACATCATGTCCACAACTATCGACCGTGACATTCAGGTTAGTGTTTCTTTTATTGTAGAAAACACATAGTGTATAGCTGATACATGCATGATATCTGTGGGCTATGCACTTTGGTGCATGCTCTGGTCTCACTATTCATCTGACATTCTTTCTCATCTTAAAAATATTTTTTTTACAATCTGTTACAATAATATTCATGTTGTTGCCATGCCATGCCTAAGTGGTCAGTGATTCCTGTTCATTGTGTCAAAAGGCATTAAATAGAAAATAATTAACATTTTTCTGTCTGTTTTAATGAATTACTTCTGCTTTAATGATTACTTAATTATGCAAAAGTAAGGAATGTTGACAGCAATGAAATACTTTATGTGGTAACACATCACAAATGTATATATATTACTTTTCTATATATGACATTTATTTTATATTATTCTGTTGCACTGCAAATCAAATTAATTTTATGATGTCATACACAATAAATTCTAACTTCAGAAACTATCATCATTCTTGCAGTGGGGAGAGTATAGCGGCAGCGGTCTATATTTACATGGCAGGATATTCATTTTAATGTGTCATTTGCTGATGATATATTTCTCCTGGTATTTTAACTACCTGCTACCAGTAAGTATGGTAATTCAGATAACATTGCTTTTTTGTCAGATGTTCTCTGGTAATGTACATACTAGTTTTACAGGGATGAAATGTATAAATATGCAAACTACCCCCTCACCCAACCCCCCATTTGAACTAAACAGAAATCTGTGTTAATGAAGTTGATTCACAATAGTTCAAGATCAAATGAGTCATACACATCTCCTGTTGATAGGCTAAGTGATGGTACAAATGATTTAGAGGAGGAGCTACCATGAGAACTGTAAAGTGAATTAGTCTAATGCCATAACTTAGTGGATTCAAGTGATCCTGCTGTCATTCACCTGACATTGCTGCCTGACTGTGATTGTGGCCACGAATGTGAGGTTCTCCTAGTTGTAGATGAACATTGACGTGGCCTGTGTGAAATGTGCTGTGTTTGTTCACTTTGATTACTGACATTATTGTCCTGAGAAGCAATAGGAATATCATGTGATCTCTCCCCATATGTCCTGACAGTACACTGTTCTCTGCCCCTTACAAGACTAACTACAGCTTGACTCTGATATGTTGTAACTAGTTTATGAATGGAGGCAGCCACTGATGCTTGGTGTACCACCATACTACACATCAGTATGCCTATAGCATTATCCCTGCTCTATACCATTTTGAAATAGTACAGCAAATTATCATGCATATCCTGCAGTACTCTGACCATTTCCAGCTGAGTCTATGTGGCAGTGCTCTGAGCCCTAACAATGTCACAGCACATTTCCTGTTGGACAGGCAATGATTTACATGTTTCCTGGGGCAGCTGCAAGAAATTTGTGTGCCTGACTCCTCTTTGTAAAGGTGCACTTGGGCAATGTTGCCTTTGAATGTCTGCTGTCATCCTCAAATTGTTCCTTTGTGTTTGGAGATGTTGGTGTAGAGGTGCAGGGGTGTTCCTCCAATATAACTGTGAATGGTATGTCAAGTTGTGCTTGGCTTTGGGTTGCACTATCACTTTTTGCAGAGTTACTAACATGTTGTGGAGTGAGAGAACCTGCCATTCAACTTAGGCACTACCTGCCACTTCCATCAGGCTGACTAATAAATAAGACTGTGTTCTCATCATCATCAGCAGCAGCAACACTCATTCTGCTGCTGACATCATCCAGATTTATTGGTATATTTGAACTGTTTCTGATGCTAACTTAGTTAAAAGTTATTAGAAAACATTAATAATCATAACACAATGACACGCAGTGAAGCATGCGATAAGAGAGTGAGTGGTGCACTTACCATGCACACTGCCTTCATTTTCATTATTTGCTGATGTGCAATGCTCAACTAATACTAATAATCACTACATACCTGTGTGTTCCAGATTTTAAGCCAACCTTCATGAGCAGTTAATTGTTGCTGCTGCTACCGACATTCATAAGATGGAGCAGTTTCCACACCACTTCTAATTATTCCTGTTGACCATCTTCTATGTCATAGTTATCACCATGGATGAACAGAAGGTTTTCATCTTCTAGCATTAACTAAATAAGTTTTAGAGACCCTCCATAGTTGTATGGGAAATTGCTTTCTGCCTGGCCTTGCTTCTAGCACATGCTACCATATCATTTGCTCTTTTCTTGCACTCTGTGAATGTTCAGTTTCTGCCTCCAACTGCATTGATTTCAACAATATTTGACTCCAGGTCTTGCTCCTCTCAGCTTGTCTGGGACCAACTTTACCAAAAATAGTGTTTCCCATATGTCCTTCATAAATGCTGCCACGAGGACACAATTCTTCTCATGGCTGAATCCTTTCTGTGTTTTGATCCCTTATTCTCCATCAATACTATCTGTAAAAAAAAGAAAAAAAAAGAAAAAAGAGCTACAGTCAGAAAATATGACATTCATGTTTAGATCGAATCACCTCTTAAAGTACAAAAGACTGAGCAGCTATTGCTGTCACCCACAATAACAGTTACTTAGCACAAACCAATATGGCTTACAAATAGAAATCTCAGTATATCCATGTAATATTGTAATATGTTAACTACAGTTCATTTAATCATTTTGTCACAAAAAAAAATCCTTGCCCTCTCCTCTGCCATTGTTATATACTGATAATGCTACCATTTTTTTATTCCTTACTGTCACTACCAAAAAATCAGATTCATCACACGTCTGTTCATGTTCTTATGCACTGTAAATAAAACCTTTGTAGCAAATTACTGCAGTTATACCCATGTATGCACAATCAGTAAATTACACCATTTTAATGATCATTTTCTGTCACCACTAATCATTTCCACTGCTGTTTTCATGAAACATAACTTCAAAATTACAGAAATTTACAAGTCAGTCAATGTTTTCATAACATGGAGAACACAAAGTTCATGGCAAATGAGCTTTAAATAAATTTTGAAATGCTTTTAAGTGTTTCTTATTGAATAATAATAATAATTTTAATATATTTCCTTGCTGTAGTATGCCTGAGGTATCCTAATACATTTTCCAACCATCTCGGCTATTCGTGAATTAATATGGACAAAACTGAACTTATTGGTGAAAATTCAGGGCCATTTTGACATGTTATATGCAAATTAGGCTATTTTATATATGCCTCTATGAAGTATAGTAATACATAAACTTTTCTAAAGGTACATTGACAAATTTCAGCATTTCAGCAATTGTGAACATGTGCCCAGCTTTACATTAACTTATTTCAAAGTGATGTGGATGTGCAGTGGATAGATCCAAAGTCTGCAGCACATTGCAGCTGTGCCAAGCTTTGCATGAGAATGTACAAATGGCCCTATACTAGCCAAAATAAAAATTAAGTGAAAAAATGCAAAACTGAGTCATCTGAATGTCAATTACACAGCAATCTGATGTGTAATCTTTGCCCATACAACATTGTGTGTCACACTCTAACAACCCAAACAAATCATAATATCCTAAAATTGAAAAATAACACACATAGTGACACCCTCCTGAAAAAAAAAACAAGGGAAAAATCTGCTGTGCTACATGATACTTAACTGCTGTTAGCATACAACACAAATAACTTTTACCAATAAGCATTATCAATGCAACTTATTAATCATACATTATTATTGTAATTAAACCTGGACGGATAAGGAAAATGGTTTCCTTTACAAAAAAAAAAATTAGTATGTGACAAAGCAGGTTTGGTTACACCAAACTTGCCAGTAGTATCAGTATAGCTGTTCTAATGACAATGTTAGTAAAAAGGGTTTGGTTAAGATGGAGTTCTAACCTAAAGGACGTGGGTCTATCCCTGACTAATGCATCCCTGACCATACATTCCTCACTCTCATCCTGGATCTTTGAAAGATAACAACTCCTATGAAGGCATGAGGCAGCACTCCTAGTTGGCCTGATAAGGAGACCTTGATCATGCTTCACCTTTCGCATTATTCATACCTGGACAAGACTAAGTTGTGCACAAGAATTCCCACCTGGAAAAAGTTCAATATCTGGGTGGGGTTGGGAGACCTGTCAACTGTGGTAAGTATAATCCATTCCAGCCATCACAGACTTGCAGAAGCTTAGGGCTGACCAGTTGGATGGGTGGTAGACCAGGTTCTGATGAAAAGACCAGAGTTCTAAAATTAATTAAATAAAGTATTGGGCTTCTTAACTGAGTCATATAAAAAACATTACTAAGTTTGTATAACTACAGGTATTTGCAAAGACAGATCTGTATACCTGGAAATATTACTTGTAATGTTATTATGAAATACAGAGGAAATCATTAGCATTTTTGTACTCATATGTGACTCTTTTGTTCAAAGAGGAATATCATTAATATATTAACAGATTTTAATAATATATACAAATGTAACAGGTGTATTAAAACAATAATTTGTATATGTAACACCATAAAGCATTACTAGATTACAGGTACTAGTAATGGTAAATGTATTTATTAAGTTAAGAAATAAAAAAAAATGCAATTATAAATTTATAATTTATTACCATTGCAAGTAAACAGTTATAATAGTTACATTACATGAAGCCAGTTTTGTGTAGGACATAGAAATACATCTAAAACAATTACTTAATGTAGTTATTTGTTCAAAACAAAGAACATGACTGAAATCTCACACACCACACCCTACTTACACTTCAGGTTGAGGGATGGGATGTGGGTTGCTCTACCAAGTGAATAACAGCACATACTCTATGGTGCTGCGGTAGCGTTGTCGCCTCACAGTAAGACGTTGTCCTGTTCGATTCTCAGCTAAAGTGTCTTCTGTGTGGAGACATGCGTGAATGGGCGTACCTTCGTTGAAGGTTGTGCGTCAAGCCTGGCAAGTCGGTACATAAAAATTTACTGCCAATCATTAGCAGACCGGAGTTCCGCTGTGGCGACCCCTAACCGGGAAAAGCCGAAAGATACAACAACTCTACTAAGAAAATGCTGATTTACTTCAATATTACTGATTAAATCAGACACATATGTACAGAAATGGAAATACAGATTTCTATGAATTGCTACATTTCTGTATTTGTGAATTAGTTAAAACAGAACGCAGTGTTACATATATTTTGAAAGCAACATTCCACACATTTTATATTTAATATTTTTCTCTGTAATGACAGGGAATGTTGTCACAGTACTGCACTAACTCGTACAGCTATGCATGTGTAAGAGGAAGTAAAATAGAAAAGAAAAAATAATTATTGCTTAGACAAGAATAGTATCATGTATAAGAAGTGCAAATACAGGTAAACACGACTTGCCTTCACTCTTTTAATCATAGCTGAGGAAGAAATTAACTACAATCACCAGCTAGCAGCAACAGCAAAGAAAACAAAGGCTGGTAGAATCTTTTGGTAAGTGTAACAAGTTCCCAAGAGAAGTTTTTTTTGTCTTATTAGTTCGTAGTGTGTAGAAGAAGCATATAATAAAGGACTGCAATTATTATACTACTGTAAATTAAAAGAATTATGTGCTTGTATAACAGTAACACTCCATTCACAACTGTTTTCTGTATTAGTCATCAGGAAAATATTTTTTAGCTTTGTAAATGAAAGAAATGCAACTGAAGACTTTACAGTTAATGTTTCTGGTTTTAATCTGATTTTTAATTGGATTACTTTGATTAATTACATACTATTTTAGTACTTCATTCAATGTATTGCAAGTACATAACTTAAAAGATACGAATGCCAGACCTCTCAAACATGCCAAATTCCTTGGTAAATACCGGTTTTGGGGGCAAAATATTGGGGTGCCACGAATTCCCAACTGGCCCCTTGAATGTCCGAATTTCCTGAGATTTTTTTAATCCTGACATCATCACATGCAGGGCGTGCGTGATGATGTCAGCTTCACATAGTTCAAGCATCTTCTTCCCGGCTCCTCCAGGTAAGGCAAAAAATGTGTGCATAATGCATATATGTGAGTAATACGTATATGCAAAAGAAAATGGCAGCTTTTTACTTTCGAGAAATTCAGATGGCAGTTGCAGGTGTCAGTGTCTGAATTGTGCAAGATTAAAGGCAGCTTTTTACTTACTTAGAGGCTGCTTTTTACTTTACTTTATAGAAACGGCAGCTGCAGGCATCATTGCCTGAATTCTGAAAGAGAAACTGTACCTTTTTACTTAATTTAGTGAAAAGGCAGCTTTCACTTTATGCATATGTGCAAGTATACGAGAAAATGGCAGCTTTTTACTTTAGAGAAATGGCAGTAGGTATCTATATCTGAGTTGTGCAAGATTAAAGGCAGCTTTTTACTTACTTAGAGGCTGCTTTTTACTTTACTTTAGAGAAATGGCAGATGCAGGCATCATTGTCTGAATTCTGCACAAGAAACGGCACCTTTCAACTTAATTTAGAGAAACGGCAACTTTGAATTTATGCATATGTGCAAGTATGTGAGAGAAACAGTAGCTTTTTACTTTAGAGGAATGGCAGTTACAGCCAGGTATCAGTGTCTGAATTGTGCAAGATTCATGGCAGCTTTTTACTTACTTTAGAGGCAGCTTTTTACTTTAAAGGAATGGCAGCTGCTCTCAGGCATCATCGTCTGAATTCTGCAAGAGAAACAGCACCTTTTTACTTAATTTAGAGCAATGGCAGCTTTGACCTTATGACTGCACTCAGGGCATCAGTGTCTAAATTGTGCAAGAGAACAGCTTTTTACTTTAGAGAAACGTCAGCTTTGATTTACGGCAGCCTGCAGGCATCAGTGTAAACAGTGTGTGTGCTTTTTATTTTACTTGAGAGAAACGGCAGCAGCTTTGACTTTACAGCAGGTGTGTGTACTGTGTACTTTACTTTTACTTGAGAGAGCTAATTAACATATACAATTAGAAGAAATTCTACTTTATCAAACATCTTGAATATAAGATGGGACTATGGTTATAGATGCAAGTATTTCTTGTTCTTACTGATTGGCTGGTATATGACTTTCTGTGGAGTATGCAAGCAAAAGTGTGATATAATACTATTAATTTACCAAGATAGTGTATAACCACAGTTAATATTACATGGAGTATGTCAAATGTAAGCATTTATTCTGGTTAGAAGATAATCTGTGTATACACTTTCAGTTATGAAAGTAAACTCGTCTTTCCACAAAACCTGTTTCAGACTAGTGCTTTCATTACTAAGATCATTTTTAGTTTACAAGTACACAGACCAAGTATATGTGACAAATATGTTAATTATTTTGAAAATGATGTATGGAAAAAGTTATTTTACTAAACTGCTTTATATGTAGTTTGTGATGATTAATAATGCCTATTACACTCATAGAAGAATGGTTGAATGTCTTCCAGGTTCTTTAGCTGTTTGTTGGGGTTGTGGCTTAAATGATTCTGACATGTTGCGTGTATTTTGGACGTGTTCTTGCACTCCAAATGTTTGGAGTACTGTTAGCAGCAGGTTAAAATTTTTACAGTTGATCCAGCAGGCTTTAACATGGCAACTGGCCTTTTTGTCACAGATGTAATCAATGTATTGAGAAGAAAACAATGGGGTTGCTAATTGTAACTTTTGCTTTTATAAGATGTTATATTCCATTCCATCGGCTCACCACAGCAAATGTCAGCTTCGGTATGTTTTTAATTGTAAGTGTAAAATAATTAAGGGCTTGCTAATTAAATAATAAATATACGAATCACTTTATTAACTGGATTGTGGTATGCAAATGTTTGCTTCATATACATAGAAAATAGTACATCAAATGGAAACTGCTTGCCTGTTGTTCAAAGCTCATATTCATTTTGTTTAACAAGTTGATATGTCTACTTTTCAGTCTGATGTTATTTGCCATCTTTGTTTATCTATCATTTTCCTACTTTACTTATTGCTATACTGATAATGTTATGCTGTATAAAGGTTTTTGCTTTCCTGCAGTATTTTATATATTTGTTTTTTTTTTTTTGCTAAATTGTTTTACATTTTATATTTATGTCTTTTACAATATGTTGTATTGCATCAGGATGTCTTGCATTTTAAAAACATAAAACATATTTTTGATAAAACAGATTGTGTACCAAACTCAATACCTGCTTTCCCATTTTATATTTAATATGCTACGAGGAAAAAATGAACTCCTAAAACAGTTTATAAAAGTATTTTATAAATTTCTGATGAGCCATTCCCAGGTTCAAATAAAAGATATGCCAAGTATCATTTGCATAGTAGTGATAATTCAGTCTCTATTGTTGTAAGGCAAGATACATGACATGATCAACAACACACTAACTTAGACCCTACAGTTCTTAATCGCTACCCCCAAATTTGACTTTTTATTTTATTTTTTTCAGGTAAAGTACTTTGTATTGTTCTCTTTCTGCCAAACAATGATTTTTTTTACTGCCTTTTTTATAAATGTGAGCATTTTACAGTAACTTGATGCTTGTATGAATCTACCAGGTGACTGGAATTATTTGCAACTATGAACAATATACAACATTCAGCTAACAGAAATGTAGAAATTGAAACTTTCATGCAAAGGAAATGTATCATAGTTAAAATGCTAATTCCAGGATTCTAATACAGTTGTCTAGAAAAGGTACATATTGTCAACATTCTGTTATACAGTTAGCAAGTCATGTGCACCAGCTTAATATTTGTGGTCAGTCTGTAAGTCCTCCTATATCTGAAGGAAATGATTTGCAAACAAAGAGCAATCATTCAAACTGGTCACCAATTTTGCTGGCAAGGAATCCTAAAATGTATTCAAGACCTACACGATTGTGTCTAAATGAAATTACATTTAAAATAGAATAAGCTTCCTCCCATTTTCAGCTGGTGATGTGCATATTTACAACTAAAATGTTTGGAATTGCAGTTTCCTACCTATAAATGCTTCACTGATTGGAGACCCAGAGAGAAGGCAAAGTTTAAGTTTCAAGTAGATAACAACAGTATATACCAGACTCAATCCATCCACAACTCATTTTTCCTCATTTTTACACACAGGGTCAGGCTGTCACTTTAACAATCATCTAGATCCAAGGTTTTAGAGTCCATTATTTTTTTTATTGATCTTAGATACATGTCATTGTTTTCTGATGATGCCTATATTTTATTATGTGACCTACTGGATATTAGATTGTACTGCAATATAACAAGTGAGGCATCCATGGTTTAATATTCACATGGCAGTATGTTTACAAAAAAAATTCAGTTATAATGTTATACTAGTCTTTTCGCATTTTTTCACTTGAATGGTGTATATAAAATATGTGCATTTACTGTGAATAGAATCATCACTGCCTGAAAAAAAGTTCAAACTCCTTTCAATAACATTTTCAGATTTATCACCCCCCTCCATTACTCAACCATAACAATAGCCAAATGACTTCTAAAAAGTCGACTCAGGGCAGACCTCTTATTTTTATCTTAATTATTTAAACTCATGGACTAAGGTTCCTTTAGCTAGTTAGCTGCCAAGCTCTACCACAAATGCCTTCCTACAATTTCAGAAGGCAAGGCCACAAGGAGCCACTGCTCAAAACACTATCTTCCAAACTTCCTTGTACTAGGCATAGACAGTGTTTCTACTCTTCGCCCAAAACTTTGGAAATCTTTTCTATCTCATCTCAAAGGAATTGCCTCTTACACAAAATTCAGAACTGATGAGAAATGTTTACCCAAGCTAAGATGTAAATGCTTGCAAACAGGTGGCTGGGCGCTGCGACCATGCTTTGGTTGTCTGTTCTTCAGTTTGCATTTGAAAATAGGTATCCCACAATTCCATTGGAGTGGGCGGGGTTACACAGTTATGCATGCTAATTTTATGTTAATCCGTGTTCAGATTTGTACCTGCTTTTCATGGGCCTTTTTCCAGATTTTTGATGTTTCCAGGTTGAAAGGTATGACGAATGACCCTTCAAGAAGTCACAAGCCTTTGCCTTTTGAATTCATCACCAGTATGCATAAGCACTACTCATATCATTCTTCCTAAGTACAAAAGCACATCCTGAATCATGGCTCCCATTGTGTGCTTTAGCACTGTTCATGCACAGGCTTTACTTCATTAAAGATTTCAGTGCAGTATTCAATACTATATGAAATGGTATGTGAGCAGTACTGTGTGACTTTACTGTGATCTTCCTGTTTCATTTCTCCCCACCCTTTTTCCCTATGTTTTTATTTTGTTTATGCATTTATTTCTTCTTTATTGTTTTATTTTTTTACCATTTAATTTCCTTTTTTATAGGTTCAACTCCCTCAGCAGAAGACTGGGCACATACCTCCCAGACTATGGGTAGATCACACTCTGCATGTTTGGGGCCATCCTCACAGGATTGGAGTGGAGGCTCTGGTCCAGCATGCCTCTGGCACATGACAGCCATGCAAGCCTGATAGAAAATAATTACAAATACTTTTCTTTAAAAAAAAAAAAAATCCCTTTTAAGTGCTGCATAGTCTTCAGCTTTCCTTAACTGTTTTAAGCACAACTATGATCAACTGCATTTGCCCATGGTATGCAAAAAATAGTACATAAATCATCTTCTTCTTTTCCTGGTTAGGGGTTGGCACAGTGGATCACCTGTCTGCTCATGATTGGCAGTAGAGTTTTATGGTGTCGAGTTGCCAGCCCGATGCCCAACCTTCCAAGGAAGGCACAAAAATGCATGCACTCACACCTAGGGCCAATTTAGAGTGTCCAATCCACCTACAGCATGTCTTTGTGATGTGGGAGGAAACTGAAGCCCTCGGAGGAAACCCATGCAACCACAGGGAGAACATGCAGACTCTGCACAGAAGGCACCCCAGTTGAGGATTGAACCAGAGAACTTCTTGCTGTGAGGTGACAATGCTAACCGCTGCACCACCATGGCCACCCGAAAAATAACATAAAATAAAATAAAATAAAAAGTAACACCAACCCTTATGATTTTGCAAAGTAATTTGCAAATTCATAGTACCAAACTTTATGCAACTTACTCTTTTGCAATAATTGATCGTGTTTTTAAAAAAATGCTTCACTTTTCCATATTCATCACAAATGTATTTCACTGACCTTATTTGCATATCCATGTAGTGCTGCTATTCACAGATAACTGTAACTCATTTGCAAAGTCCTGGATTAGGAATACCGGCCTAAATCAGATACCAGAAAAACTTTATCAGTGCAGTAACAACTAGGTCTCTGAATAAACACAACAGAACAATTTTCTGTTGACCAAACAGTGAAAAAAATTCAGTAAAATTGAATAATATAGCATTGCAAAAACTACTATAAGTGGCACATGCTTGCTCTTTAAATGATGAATTAGCACAAAATTCCAACTTTAGTAAATTCAGACCAAGTCTCTGTACTTGGCCTTAAGCAGTCTTTAAATTAAGGCCATACGCAGGTGGCCTCAGTCCTGTTTATCCCAGCAGGCAATCAAAAGCACTAATAGAAAATTAGCTAGGAATTCAGTCAAAATGCCTACCTCCAGAATACAGTAATAGTTTAATTTTCTGTCACAAAACTGAACCGTAAAAGATTATTGCCTTTTGTATTTTTTTGTGTGTGTTTGTGTGTGTGTGTGTGTGTGTGTGTGTGTGTAGTGTATACAATAGACAAGGGTGAATGCTCTTGAGACATCTGAGCAATGAATGCTTAAGCACTGCTGGCTAGCTTTTACTGATTTCATAAAACATTCCCCAGGATTCAGGAAACCATTATTTCCATGCAGGAACAGTGCAGGAGCTCCTGCATGGAAAATGGCCGTCAAGCGATTCAGGACAGTGCCGTTTTCCCGTGCACAAGTGGCCCTACACTGTTCCAGCACGGAAAACAGGAAAATATGCAAATCACCTCATTTGCTGGTGAAAACCATGCAAATGAGGTGATTTAGTGATTCACCAAGCTGCCAGGTCTCCATGCTAGAACAGTGTCAGTGCAGAAATTTATTCAGAAAATAACTGAGTACATTTCTGCAACTGACAAAACAGAGGCATGACAGTTCATGAAAACGCATGTATTATGTACATTAGACATGCCAATGGCCAAATATAAGGCCATTGGCATTAAAAAGTGATTCGTTATTATGAAAATTAAACTTCTTTTTTGGCCGATTTTGGCCATTTAAGCATAAGGCCAAAAATAAAAAAAAAAATTTGAAAACTCAATTTTAACATAAATCTGCATTTTTGCCATTATAGTCAATGGCATGCAGAATCTAAACAATAGCAGGGAGCACTGGTTGTCAAGGGGAAAGGGTCCGTTTTAGTGCAGTAACTAATGACCTTCACACTGGGGTATGCAAATGAGGGCAGTTATACTGAATCACATATTTCTTCAAAGTGTCAGCTTGTACCTAACCGTGTAGGTGCAGCAAGACAACAGTGCAAGTCTGAAAGCTGAATGACTTCATAAGGGGGTGTGTCATGCCTGCAAAACGGTGTCTACAGGACTGCAATCAGTCTCTCTCAACATTTAAACAGAGTAGGTTGCACACACAAAAAGCATTTGTTAAGATTTCACTTACAGTGCTTTGTAATTAAGCAGGTCACCATATTGGTCAGCCATAGGGCTGTTTGTTTCTACTTGAGAGGTTGCCTCCTTCCCCTGTAACTGAAGTAAATTGACTCTTACATTAAGAGCTGTAATACTTACCTTATAGCTTTAGGACACCTTAGGAAACCTTGTAAACTGCAACAGCCTGACATTTGAACAAGTAATCCTTGTAAAAATTCCCAAAATTGTATACTGTTAGTCTGTCTTTCCTGCTAAACATAAGGGAAATTACAGTGCTGAGTGCAAGTAACATTAAAATTAAAGTACTGAGTGCAAATAACACAGTGCTGAGTGCAGATGTTAGGCCCTTGCATTCAATTTATCTCTGGTGTGGTGTCTTGAGTCAATCAGGGTATTCCTTGTAACCACTCCTACTGCCTTCTCTTTTCCCCCACCCCCCCCCTCTTTCCTCAAACAGGTTAAACTGCTGAAGTTCAGTACAGGCATCATTTTCAAATCTAGGTGCTTAGGATTTCCCTCATTTTTCCCCCCTTGGCTGACCTGGTGTGACTTAGTGTAAGTTTCTTCATTGTATGGATCTTTTACTGATTTTTGTGTAACTGAATGACCTGCTGCTAAATTCTGATTCTGCAGATTCTGCACAGACTGGTCTATTTTTTTTCAGAGGCTCTATAAGTAGCTAGTGACTTTACTGAATTTCTGTGGTAATATTTGTGTTTAAACTGAACCTGCACCTAGTGAAAGTGTATAATCAGAGCTCCTCCTTGCTGCATGTGATTTTTAATGTTTAAATTGCACACACAAATTGAAGAAGTGCTTTTATGACTTGAATAACTTGGGCTAGCTATACCTGAAGTGCTTTTACTGGCAATTTTCCAGTTGTACAATAGATTTAGTTTTTCTGGTATATCTTTAAAATCTGGCAAGTGTTTATTTACTGCTTTGCTCTCTTGCTTAGGTTTCTTAGCTATAAATCTTAGTTCATTCTGAAGTATGCTACTTTACCCCCCCCCCCAAATCTTTCTGAATGCATTATTATATAATAATTGCCTTTTGTTGCCTTCATGCTTACACTAGAATCTCTGCTTTTCTCTTTTCCTAATTGAACTCTACAGTTCCCTACAAAACGGGTCTACAGGACTGCAATCAGTTTCTCTCAACATTTAAACAGAGTAGGTTGCACACACAAAAAGCATTTGTTAAGCTTTCACTTACAGTGCTGTGTAATTAAGCAGGTCACCATATTGGTCAGCCATAAGGCTCTTTGTTTCTACTTGAGTGGTTGCCTCCTTCCCCTGTAACTGCAGTAAACTGACTCTTACATTAAGAGCTATAATACTTACCTTATAGCTTTAGGACACCTTAGGAAACCTTGTAAACTGCAATAGCCAGCTACGTTTGCCCTCGCTATGCTCAGGCTCTCTTCACTCCCCTCCCTGCCCCCAATTCCCTCCTGCCCCCAGTACCTCTAAATTTATAGTACTATAGCCACTCACCCACTTTCTAGATCCTATCTGCTTTCATCTGGATAATTCCACCCACCCCCATTCTACTACCTACATTTTA
This sequence comes from Protopterus annectens, assembly GCF_019279795.1. NCBI lineage: Eukaryota > Metazoa > Chordata > Ceratodontiformes > Protopteridae > Protopterus > Protopterus annectens. The sequence goes on from NC_056744.1 coordinate 663,266,311, forward strand.
ATAGCACCTATTAGCTTTCATCTGGCATTCTCCCATCCCCCTTCCAGTACCTTTACCTAATCACGCTATCTTCTGGTGTTGCATCACCAGGTAAAACAGTTCCTTAACTCACTAGCTGAATCACAGATAATGAGATACTCCTCTTTACTACCTCTCTTGTTCACACCATACCTCCTTACCTTGTATGAAAACAAGTTTCTCACGGGATTTCAGGTCCCAAAAGGCCATACTATCACCCCAGCTGTAAATCCTTCCACCTTCAACCATACTTACATTACCAGATCCTATCCAACATCCTGTTCAGTTTATCAACATCTCAACCCCAGGCACATTAGCTCTAGATCCAAACACTACCACAAACTAATAAACAAATTCAGTAAGCAGCAACACCTGACACTGTAGTGTAAAGTGATAAACTCTTGACTATGTCCCAGGAAGACACAAGTGCAGGAATGTGACTAAGGGGCAGATGCTGCCTAGTCCTACTGGGGGGATGGTTTGAGGCTGTGAAACAATCATTATTTAAGCAGAGGCTTGCATGGCACTAAATGAAAGTGAGACTGAATTACTTAAAGCCTTCTCTAAGTGGGAAGGCATAACACACCCTCTTGGTGATGCACATCCTCCTATCAGCCATCAGGTGGTGAGGTCAGAGACTCAAAATAGAAATAGCCTCTTGGTTTGCACACATCCACGTTCTTAGGAAAAGACTAGTGCCACATGTTTCACTGGGCTGGAGACAATTAAGGTCTACTCTGCAACAGGAATGGACCAGTATGGAAGAATGTGAAGCTTATCATCATGCGTTTAGGATGAAAATACTTAACATTGCCAAGTAGAAGATAGGGTGTAGGCAGAGATATAAATTATTCAATGACTGCTAGATGATGGCACTTTCCAGTTCAGACAGGACACCCCTCCACTGAGAATGAATAGAATCAAGACCTATGGGAGTAGAGCTTGAAAAATGGCAAGCAAGGAAGAAAAAGCCATGCAGAAACAGATGTAGCCAACAGCTCTAGTAACTTTTAGTCTGAAAATATGGTGATTAAAAATACAAGTGTTTTTTCTCAGCTTGTTACTTGTCCATAATGCAATACACTGTCTGAATCCACATTTAACATATAGCTTTTCTTTAGCGCAGCATGTTAATCATCATGCCCCTCTTTTGGATGAGGTGTTAAAATGAGTCTCCATTTGCTTCAACTGGTGGATGTAAAAGATCCCAAAGCATGTATCACAAAAGAGTAGGAGTCCTTAATTTATATACAAAAATAACTCTTATTAACAAAATATTTACATATTTACAAATATTTACATATGTACAAATATATAAATATACTACTCTGTTTACACATATTCATAATTTTCTTTACAATCATACTAAATAGTCATCCTTATTAGGCTCCTGCTCCTTTTTCATAACCACAATCTGATTTTACTTAATATAATTGCTAAAATCCGTTATTACACAAAATGGCATTTATTCTTTCATTACATATAACTCCTATAACATAAAATATCTTTTTATCTATTCTTTTAACATCATCTTTCCTTATATTCTTATACTATCCATATTTAATCATATCCATGTTTACTTTATCCACTTCTTTTATATCTTCAAAAAATCTTCTTTACATACTTTTCCCTATAACCTTTTTATTCTTTTACATTTCAAAAGCATATGTTCCGTACTTTCTTCTTCTTGACAATGTAAACATATTCTGTTACTTTTCTTTTGATATGGCATATTTCCTTTTACTGGCAATTTATCTATTACCACTCTCCACAAAACATGACATTCTGCTTTCTGATTATACCATTCCTTTCTTATTTTTATAGCTTTAATTTTTCATCTGTTAGATTTCCCAGAGGTTTTACATAGTAATGTTTTATCAGTACATTCTTAAATCATACTTATCTTTTTCTATATCATCAATTTTTTATTTTCCACAAAAATATTTTTCTTGGTAACATTTTATTCCTTTACTTATACACTCTTTTTCTCCTTTACTCTTTTTTACCTTACCACAAAATGTATCATACCCATATTTATACAGTTTTACTAATAATCTCTTTTATCTTTTTCATTTATCCATTGTAACACTTTGTACAAATTTAATGAGGCACTGTAAGCCACTTTATTAAATAACCCTAAACCTCCTTCTTTATTTATATACAAAACTCTTTTTACTGGGTTTAATATAGAACCCATATAAATGAAAAACATATCTGCAATAATTCTTTTTCAAATACTTTTGGCAACATAAATATACTTGCTAAGTATGCCATTTTCCCATCAATACTGAATTTATCACACAAGTCTTTTTCTGAATGATAATGCATGTGTTATCTACAAAAGAAGAAAATCTGTTTGCTTTATTTCTTCTATTGTTTTCCCATTGAATTCTACTTACATCTTTATTCCCAAATTTTATACCTAACACAGAAATTTCGTTCATTGTTAAATTTATGCCCCTGATCTTTAATACATCACCTAAGTATTTGCTTTCTCTTTATCTAAAGCCATCCCTATCATCTCTAGACAATCATTTGTGCCAATTATTACTTCTTTTATCCACTTCTTTTTGCAATTATTATAATGCCACCTACATATGTTAACAGAACCCTGCCTCCTTCATTTTGTAATTTATTTCACATACTATCACACGCATAACTAATGCAAAGAGTATGTGACTCATTAGACATCTCTGTGTTACACCAGTCTTCATATGTATCTCTTTGCATAACCAGCCAATTACAGGTATTTTTACTTTTTTATTACTATATGCTGACATATATTCTTTTATTATTGCCAATATGATTTCATGCCCAGTTGCGTCAAATGTCTTATTAAGATTTCCTATCATGATTTTTGCTTCTTCTATTCTGTTCATAATATCATCTGCAATTTATGTATCATTAATAATTTTTGACAGCCCTTTCCCTTTATATTATATATGTTATCTTCCATTTTCCATTTTAGTTTCAAATATCTTTTGTATTATTTTCATAAAGATCTTATAATCATTATTATTCAATGCTATTGGTCTCCATTTTTTTAAATGTCTCTTATCTTTCTTCTTCCATATGAATTTAAGTATTCCCCTACACAATTCTTTATACACAAAGCCTTCATTTAACCATTCATTCAAAATCTTTAAAAAATATTTTTTGCCATATCCTATTCCATCTGGGCCTGCAGTTGCATCTATATTTACCTGTCTTAATACTTTATCTAGCTCATTTAAAGAAATCTCATTATCCAACTCTTTATTCTCTTTTTCTGTTAGTTTTCTTTTTCACTTCCTGCTTTTTTCTTTAAGCATTTCTTGTACATACTGTACTACACTATTGTACTACACTATTCATAATCTTTTCCTGAGTGCTTTCTATTTCTCCTTTTACATTTTTTTTATTTCTCTCATTAGAGTACCATGTCATATACTAATCTGTTTAAGTAACCCAATGCTTCCTTTATTTTTCCTTATAAAAATGTATTTGTTTATATAATAATTATTGTAATTTTCTTGATTTCTTTTGTATAATTCTTGTTCTTTGTCAAAGTGCTTTTTATCATTATGTTTTAAATCTTCTAATGTATTGTTATATATTATTTCCTTTTTCTTTTTTTTATCTACTTTTCTCATATCATATTGCCCTGTAAACTATTTTTATGTGTCCTTAACTATTATCCACCATTCAGACCAATTTTTATAAAATGTTCTCATACTAATATGATCTTACCATAACTGTATTATTAATCTTTTTCATTCTTCATCCCATGCTTTCTCATTTATCCTTTTTATTCCTTTGCCTGTTTTTATATATTCCTTGATTTCTTTTATCTGTAGCCATATTGCAAGACGATCAGAAAATTCTGTTTCAACTATATCCCCTTCTCTTATAACTAAACCTTCTGATACTATAAAATAATCTGTTTCAGTTCTATACATACCCCTTTTGTAAGTCCATGAATTTTTGTCCCAAAGTTTTTACTTGCCACATCTTATAACTTGTAACATGTTTATTATATTATTTCATTTATTTTTATGCTTGTCTCTTAAATAATAATTAATGTCTCTTAAATAATAATTAATGTCTCCTGTTATTATAACATTCATATTTAGATATAGAGAATACACTAAAGAATGTGGAGAACATTTAATGGAGAAATGTCTAGAAATTATTTGGACTGTTTTACTATTAACTATATCTACTGAAAAGTTAGGCACACATATAATCAATATGAGGAAGGGCTATCCACTACATTTGTTATGGGCTGTAATAATGAACAGTGTGAAGTCATTTCATCAAAATATTTTTGTGTTTACTTTCTTTCCTATTAACATGCTTTGATGTTTAATGATGGCACAATCATTAACCCAACTTGGTGATGTCTAACATTAATGAGTCAGATTTAGGAAACATTAAATGTAAAGAAAGACCTTGTAGTATTCTTTATTGGTGTAAGATGTGTGAATAGAAAGAATAGGTTATGCAGAGATGGAATATTTATGACATATTATGTCTAAAAATATGAAGAATGATAATCAATAGAAGAGGGAGAAAGACCTGACTATGCTTCAGACGTATTTTGTGAATTATAATGTAGAGACTATATAGACTGGTACATAAGGGAGAGATGGACAGTAGAGGATGAAGCCAAGAAATAATTACATACACATTGGATTATAAGATGGCAGAGACAGTGAGGTTATTAACTGAGGAGGTAAGAAAAATGTAAGATATGTACCATGAGAACATTGTGAATGGGCTGAGGAAGATCAAAGTGACAGTATCCAAGGGGGTAAGAAGAGGTACAAAATTACTATAAGAATAGTAAGAGTGGGCTGAGGGAAAAAAGAGTGACTGTACCCCCTATGAATAGCTAGGAGAATAGAGTTAGGTTGAATTAGATTGAGTTAGGTTGCTAGGTAATGGAGTTGGGTTGCTTAACCTGGGTTAAATAATCCAAAGAAATATGTACTATTAAATATGTACTATAAGAATATTATGAACGGCTGAGGGAAAAATAAAAGTGGCAGTGCCCACAAACAATAGCTAGGAAAATTGAGTTAGATTGCTAGTTATTTAGGTATTTGAGTTGGGTTGCTTAACCCAATTTTTCCCTAAACATCTGTCAGTGGAATCCTCCCAATCTTCCCAACTGAACTATGGGTGCATTAAGCAGCACTGGCATAATTATTATCCATAGCCTTCGAAAGAACAAGCACCTTTGTTAGTATTAGCACCAAAACTGGTCAAACTAGCCCAATCTCTTTCTTAATAGTACATACTGTAAAAATCTGCTATAATGGAAGGGAGTTTCCTATCATTTCACCAGTCAGCCTGATTGACACGGGCATCCTGAGGTAATGTACTGATTGCCTCATGTATACTGACAACTACTTACTCCTAAAACAAATACCCTATGTAAGAGATGTGATTACACTATGAACTTGGCATCAATTCTCTCATGTAACAAGAAACTGGACATCAAACAGACACACACTTCACCTCTCACATAAAATGTGGTCATGACACATAAACCCACATACACTGAAGTACTCACTAGAATCCTAACAAAAGATCAGAGACCTCCCAAACATAAACCACTTGCACACATTGCTATGCAAATAAAAAACACTACACATAATAATGCATATGCCAGTGTCTGAGCAAATAAGCCCCTAAGACAAAATACTTCAAAACCTAATGTCTTGATCATAGGAAACTCCATAATGAGACACACACATATGTCCCCCTAACCAGGCTGGACAGGGAGAAGGTCACAGTCAGCTGCCTGTTAGGTGCTAGGATCTGTCAAATCACACATGCACTGAAGTCACTCAACAACAAGTACAATTATGACTCTGTCATAGTCCATGTTGGGGTGAATGACTTGAGGCACACCTTTTTGGACTATATGAAGAGAGACATGACTGAACTCTCGGATTATATGTCCCAGGCAGTTATGACCCTAACCCAAAGCAGCATTCTACCTTCAACCAGGATGATGCCACAGTATAAACAAAAAATGATTGACTTCAACAATTGGCTTAGATTGTGATGTCATTCCAGGGGGGGGGGGTACAACAACTGTCAACCTGGGAAGACATCAATAGGCCACACTGATTTGCCAGAGATGATCTGCACCTGTCTCCTATCGGCTTTCGGATACTGGCAACGGTTTTTGCTTCCCCCATAGTGCCTTTTAAGGTAATGTCAAAACAACAAAATTCCTAACATAACAAAATCTACTTGAGACAAACTCAAGGTTCTGCTGCTTAATGCTAGGAGTCTGAACATGAAAATGCACTCCTTGGAAGCACTCCTCACCTTGGAAAATGCTGACATCTGTGAAGTCACTGAAACAGAGTTCAATGCCATGGGCAGCACCCCACCAGTGCATGGCTACAATGCTTTCCACATGTTCAGACCTCAAAATGAGTGTGAAAGAACCAAAGGTGGAGGTGTATCCATCTTCATTAAAGCCAAGTACACCTAGAGACTGATCAAACAGTATAACTCACTCAAACTACTCCATGTCCAATTAACAAGAGGCAAACTACCGTACCACATCATTGCTAGCTATAGGTCCCCAACCATAAACCAAGAAAAGCACACCACCTACCTGGACTTACTTACTACCTGAAGTCACTTGCCATACAGCCCAACACCTTAGTCATGGGAGATTTCTACTATCCTTCCATCAACTGGGTAAGATAAATAAGCATCAACATGCTTGCCCAGAGGTTCCTGGGCTTTGAAAATCAAATCTCCTGGAATAGATAGTCTGCACCCCCACAAGAAGCTCAAATGTTCTAGACATAGTGCTCAACAACCCAGGGGGTCACTGCACCCCCCTCCCCCCGTGTGGTGCCATCCCAGGTAAAGTCAGACCATAAATCAGTCCCATTCAAAGTAACTATTGAACCTATCACAGCCACAGGAGCAATAAAACTACAAATCTTTTCCAAAGCAAACTGCAGCCTACTAAATGATGGTATAAAGAAGTTTTATACCCCACAGTCACAGGCAATGTCTCCTATGCAAAGGTGTACAGTAATGCCCTGTATAATCATCTTAGCAACTATATAGACTTGGCTGTACCTGACTGAATTAAAACCAGGTACTCCTGAAAAAATAAGCCACCCTGGTGTAGATGGTGTAAACCGATTATATAACAAAAGGAAGACACTGATGTCTAAGAACAAGAGGAAATTGATTCAGCAGAGGAAGAATTTCCTCGACAGCTTGAACAAGCAGATCAGAAATCTTGTAAAGTCCTCTAAAGCTGAGTGTAAAGGAAAAATAGCATCCCTATCCAAGGACAATCATAAAGCATTCTTTAACTACATCCGAAATCTAAAAGGGAATGCCTAGCTATGTGCTGAACTGACAGTTGATGGCACCACTCATACTATCCCAGAGGAAATTGCCAACCTGCTAGTTGACAGATTTGGTGCAAACTTCACACCCGTCTCCCCACCAGCCATACATACCTCAAAGCATACCTGACACCAGTCCTCTGCCTAGTATGTCTAGAGATCAGGTCATATCTGCACTCTCCAAGGTCAAAAACATGGCTTCAATGGGATCAGATAACATCCCAGGTTGCTTGTTAAGCAATATAAAACAGGACCTAATGGACCCACTTGGCATTCTATTTAGTCATAGCTTGATAACTGGCTTTGTTCCAGCAGAGTGGAGGACAGCAACAGTAATCCTCTTGCACAAAGGGGAGACCTCAACTGACCCTTTGAACTAAAGACCCATAAGTCTATCCAGCCTCATCTGCATGGCCATGGAAAGAATCAACATAGACCTTATCAATAAGGACATAAGCGACCTTCAGACTCTAGAACCAACCTAGTTTGGCTTTGTTAATGGTAGATTGTACTTTTTAAACATAGTAGACTTTTTCGAGAAAGTCAGCAAAGCCCTGAATGAAGGTAAAACAGTGCATAATGCGTATCTTGACCTAGCCAAGTCTTTTGACACAATCCCCCACTCAGGTATCATTGAGAAGCTCTCCTTACATCACTACATAGGTAGCCAGTTCTCTCATCTCACATACTGTCAAAGTTGGTCAGTCCACCTCTGCCAGTAGACCCATTACCAGTGGCATACCACAGAGATCTGTGCTGGGCATTTACTGTTTGGAATCTATTTCTCAGAAGTCCAGGCTAGAGTAGACAGCCTTTGGCTTACCAAGTTTGCTGATGATTGCAAATTGGGTGCAATCATTGTTTCCCCCAATGATGTTAACATATTACAGGAGGCGCTAACACAGACAATTGACTGGTGCCAAAACCATGGTCTAAAACTAAATGCAAAAAAGTGCACTATTATCCTCTTTGGCAAAGTGGAATTCCCTGCTAATTACAATATTGACAGCACCCCCTAAGTTTGAATCTAGTGGTGCAAGATCTGGGAAAACAGGTAGATGATAATCTGAACTTCAACCACCAAGTTTCCAAAGTGGTAAGGAAGGCCTTCTATGTTGCACATCTCATAAGTAAGGACATCGCATCCAGGTCTAAGCATGTTATAATTCCATTGTAGTTGACCCTCATCAGACTATTAATAGAGTACAATGCTCCCTTCTACATATACCTCACCAGACACCTGCAGCAGCTGGGGAGACCACAGAAGTTTCTCACCAAGAAAATACAGGACCTCCAAACCATGAATTACGTTGATAGACTGAAAGCCCTGTCACTGTACTCTGTATCATATAGGCTGCTGAGAGGCGACTTGTGCCTGGCCTACATGACAGTATCTGACCCTGCCTGATGGATATGCTGGACATCTGCAAGTCAAATGGCACAAGAGTCACTCACTCTAGGGATCTTTACCTAGCCTGTGACATTAACAGAACATGCCGGAGAGACAGATACATCTGCCAGAGACTGCCGCTACTCTGGAATAAACTTCCAATTCACATGAAGCAGATTTCCTCACTGACCCTATTTAAGCACAACCTGGACAAATGGATAGGAGAACACAAATTCACCTTGGGGGGGGGGGTGACATCCATGTCCATCGTGGGCAGGAGTAGTCAGTGTTTATCATAGACTCATGCTACAAATTACATCCTTCTAACCAAAGTCAACTGAGAAAACTCCAGATTAACATGGATAGTCTTGTAAGGGCTTACCTAGTAACCTCCTATGAAACTATAAACCTATGATGGGGAAGAAAGATATAAATGGGACCATATTTTGTGGGAGTGTAATGATTTGGCACACTTTAAAAATCCCCTGCAGACTATTCTATCAGAAATGCTGGGCAGGCAAATTGGTGTAAATAAGGAAATGACTTTTTGAGCTATGATATGACACAGAATTGGAATTGGCTAGATATAGTAAAGCCTTGGCTGCCAAAAAAAAACAATTACTAGAAAATGGAAATCTAAGCCAACTGTAAAAAAAGTTGAGAATGTAGCAGAGATAAAAGAACTGGAAGTGTGATCTTTACAAAAGGGCAGGATCACATTACACAGAAAAAAAATGGAAATTCTGGGAACAATACATAGGTTCATAGGTTGGTACTAGGCTATCAGCCCTAGGGCCTATACAAGCCTAGCCATAACAATTCCCTGGCTATTTCTTCCCACACTATTTACTTCCCTGGAGCCCTGTCTAGCAGGGCGACTGACGTGATCCCCGGGGTGAATTTCCTTTCTCCCATCCAATCGTCAAGGTTCCTTTTGAAGAGGACCAAAGAGGCACTCTGCTTGACATGTATGGGCAATCTATTCCAGAGTCTGGGGAGTCTCTGGGTCAGGAACCTATCCCTCCAGCATGTTTTGTTTATTGTGATGACAAGGTTTAGATCCCTGGAGCGTGTGGCTCTGAGGGATTGGGATTTCTTTAAGTGTAGCATGTCCAACAGCTCTGGGTTTGACATGGCCTTGTATGTTAAGCAAAGATCGCCTCTGAGTAGACGATATGCGACAGAGTATAGCTGGAGTTTTTTAAGGTGGTCAGCGTAGGGCATCTGCTTTAGGCCTGTGATTCTTTTAGTGAGGTATTTCTGTGGCCTTTCCAGTTGTTGCAGATGTCTTGAGAGGTACATACCAAACGGGGCATTGTATTCTATAATGGGTCTAATGAGGGATGATTACAGTGGGACAATGACCTCCTTTTTTCTGGATGAAAAGCCCTTAGTGATGAGGTGTCCCACATAGAAGGATTTTCTGACTGCTGTGGCGATGTGGTTATCGAAGGTGAGACCACTGTCCACCTGTGTCCCTAAGTCTCTTATCAAACTTTCGGCATTTAGTGTACTGCCACCTATATGGTAATTCACAGATACATGTTTTTTCCCAAAGGGGATAACTATACATTTCTTGGCATTGAGCTTGAGCCCATGGTTCTGGCACCAAGCATCTGTTTCTGTAAGACCCTTTTGTAGAGTATCCACATCATTTGGGGATTCAATAACGGCTCCCAGTTTGCAGTCATCTGCAAACTTTGTTATCCAGAGTCCCTTAGTGTTGGCCTGTACTTCAGAGAAGTAGATGCCAAACAAGAGCGGTCCCAGGACTGAACCCTGAGGTACTCCACTTGTCACTTGTCTGGAGCTGGATTTGGAGTCGGCTACTTTTACAGTGTGGGTTCTATCAGTAAGCCAGTTAGCAACCCATTGGGTGACGTAGGGATTAATGCCCAGCTTAGTAAGTTTATCTATGATTCCAGAGTGGGGGATGGTGTCAAAGGCCTTGGCAAGGTCTAAATAGGCTGTGTGGACCACCTTACCCTTGTCCATGGCTCTGGAGACTGATTTGAAGACATTGATTTATTTACCAGGAAATTCCAACTTGGAACAAAGCAAATTTTCAGCAGAGACCCAGGGAGAAACATTCCAAATGCATGTCTCTGAAATGTGGGAGGAAACCCACGCAAATGCAGGGAGGACTTGCAGACTCGGCACAGAAGGTACACCAGCCAAGAATCAAACTAGAGAGCCTTTTACTGTAAGGCAACAATCCTACCGCTGCACCACTGCACCATCCTACATGTATGACAATGTTTTGGAGGAGGAATGACGTTTAAGGGAAGACAAGAATTGAAGGAGCTATGTAATACTTGAATGAAAACAACTGAATAGAAGGTTATATATGATGTACAATGTTTGCAACTAAAAATATGTCAGTATGGTTTGTTTTCATGTTTATAAATGTATGCTTGCTTGTCTAATTCAATAAAGATGTTTCTTGTTTAAAAAAGAATGACAACTCAGAGACTCTAAGCTGCTTTGTATTAAATCTAGGCTACAGAAATGCATCACTGCAGTTGATAGGTCTCTTTCTTTAACTTTAAATATCTAATATATCTCAAGTCAACATTACCTAACTTATATTCCTTGTTAGTACCTGACCTCCCAACCGTCCCGAATTACTCGGTTTTTACCGAGTTTTGGGGTCAAAATGAAGGGGTGCCACGATTCCCGAGTGGCACCCCTTCAGTTCCGATTTTTTTGCTTTCTTTTTTTTAGGTTTTGAATTTTTGTGCTGTCGGAGCTGACGTCATCACGTGCGCGATGACGTCAGCTCCGTCAACGCTACCAGCCAGTCGGAATTGAGCTCAAGGAGCTCGCGTCATTATTTCCGGCTGGCTATGAGCAGGCGGGAAATGAAAATAAAACAGTAGCGGGTAGCAGCACTAATGCTGCCGAGAATGGGCTGGTTACTTTTTTAAACTACTGCAAGAGCTATGTAAGTAACAGAACCTATTTACTTATGGCTGCTATGTATACTTAATGGCAGGTACATTTTAATTTTAACAGCGAGCTGAGCTATTCTGAAAGGAGCCTCAGGGAGGCATTGCATTTTACTTTTAAGTGCTTTTTTACTCTTTTAACAGCTGAACTGCTTTCTTTTACTTTATACGGTTGTGTAGGTGAGCTGTTTAAACAGTTTAATGGAATGTATTTACTGACGGCTGCTATGTACTCTTAATGGCAGGAGAAATAACTTGCAGCCAGGCATTACATTTTACTTTTCACGGCTGAGCTGCTTTGTATGAGAGGGATTCATTTTACTAACTGCTTTGAGTTTGATTTACTTTTAACGGCTGAGCTGGTGTGTGTCTGTATGATCAAGTTTTGCAGATAGTCTGCTCACATGTCTCAGGCTGAGACTGGTAAGAAAAAAAAATACTGGGCTCATATGTTGCATAGTGGCATCGATTTTTACCCTTCTGTCAGTTGTGATAGTTTTTTATCTGCTGTGCTGCACGTCTAAGTGAGAGAACTGTGTGAAAGTTTGATTTTATCTGCTGTGCCATGTGCCATTGTATTTTATCTACTGTCGCTGTAAGTCCGAGTCTCCGAGAATCTATTTCTGCTATAAGTCCCTTCAAGCAAGCTGTACTTGGCGATTTTATTTGGTGTGCCGTGCTGTAAATGAAAGTATGCTGCTGGGGCCAATCGCCAATGTGTGCGTGTGTTTGTATTTTATTTTAGTTTCATTAAGCAATAAAGCAAGGTATATCTAATGTGTGTGTGCCAGTGTATTATATCTTCCATTGCTATAAGTACAAGAGAACAAAAGTACGGTCGAGAGAATCAGAGAATGTATTTATTTCTGTTGTGATTGTGAAACTAAACTTATTTCTGCTGTAAAAAGTAAGCTGCAAGTCCGAGAACTTGAAAGTCCAATTTTTATCTGCTGTGCCAGTGTTCTCACTGTATGGCCAAGCCAATTAGTATATTCAAGCAATTAGAAGATTTTCTGCATTTATTTTATAGCCAATTTTCTGCATTTATTTTACAACCGGCTGCAAGTTCGAGAACTGCTCTCACTGTAAGTCGGAGAACTTAGTCCATTCAAGAAATTAGCCAACGGTCCATTTATTTCTATATACAACCAGCTGAAAAAAACTGTGCATAATCATCATCTGCATGGCTAAAGTGTATGTATTTTATTATGGGTCATTCAAGCAATTAGCAAGCTGCTCTGCATTTTATTTTACAAGGTCCTAAGCAAGCTGCTCTGCATTTTATTTTACAAGGTCCTAAGCAACCTACTCTGCATTTTATTTTACAAGGTCCTAAGCAAGCTGCTCTGCATTTTATTTTACAAGGTCCTAAGCAATCCCTACAATTTAAATGTGTGTGTGGGTGCAAATGCCCCAGTTAGGTATAACTGCTAGTTAGAATTATGCAGACTCGAACCTTGTGCCTTGCATACAAGGAGCAAGACCCTAAAGTCTCTACCTATTCCACCACCACTTGTGATGATTCATGGAGTTAACCATAGTTCTCTACTGTCCAAAGTTTTACAAAATGTCTGGAATGTTCCTCTTAAAATTTGTGGTTTTCTGGCAAATCAGTGAGAACTGAATTCACTAAATAATGATAGTTATTTAAGTCTTCCTGTCTTTCAGGAAACTCATAGTAACGCAAAACATTTTATTCTAGCAGATTTTCTAATATTATGCAAGCAATGTTTAAACTGTGTCCCTGGTTTTGGGCCTTTGTCATCCCCCACCCCTAACAAATTTTGGCCTTTTCAAGATTTTTTGTCCTGCATAGTTAGAAAAGTTTTGTGTTGCTTATGTCAAGTCTGTGTTAGTAGCACAACAAGTAGAATACTTGCTTTTTGATGCAGAAGGCTGTGGGTTTTACTCCCATGGTATGTAGATGGATTACTGATACTGTGCTGTGTTGTATTTTTAAAGGGGGTGGATGCTGTAGTCCTGCGAATGTCCTCTTTGGCAGACATATCTAGTAACTATGAACCTGTTGTGTTTGCCATCCATTCCCTCTTGCAATGTTACTAGCTTATCATTTTTTTAATATAACATAGGAAGGTTATTCATCAAGGGCAATAGGCACTTTATTTGTAGAAGAAATAATGAAATATAAAGTTGTTTTCTAGCAGCAACCTCTTCATTAGTTACAGATCTCTTTAATGTGGAATTATTTAGATGACTTTTACTTCTGCAGAGATTGTGAATATTTACTGATACTGGTGGGTTGTAGACATCTGAGTGGACTTTTATGATATAGATATTCTGAATTGAGCAGTTTTGTCATTATTGGTTCATGCATTTTCTTTCATTGCTTACTGGAAAAATGTTCAAAACAAATTTAAAACGCGCTCTAACAAGTGTGTTATATTATACAAGGAATGTAATTTAATACAATCAGGAAGGTGTATCAAAAAAACACATGTATGTTTTGTGTGTAAGGGGCCTATGATTTGAAAACAGCTCAAAGGTAATCTTTATCCACCACTGGCCAGATGGCATGCATTTTGAGTTTCAAGGCAGAGAAGTTTTAATCCTAAGTATATTTTCATTGTGAGACTATTGTTTTGTTTAGCATATATGTATTAGTGTTTGTGCTGTAAAATACGTTTTAAATGAAATCCAAATCATCATAGAAGTAAAGCAGTGCACACATTACGGTGTTTACAGTAAATAGGGTGAAATAGCCAAGTAATGGGCTATTGGAATGGCTGCAGGGGGGAGGGCTGTGTATGGGGGGCCCTATTCGTCCATGATTTTGTGAGGAGGGGAGGGTGGCAAACTCAGACAGTTCCGGGTGGCACAAACTCAAGCTATGCCACTGATCAGTAGGCCATGGAGAATGACTTTTGGAGGTTCTAGCAAATTATAACTTTCTTTTGCTAAGGTTAGAGCATGCAGTAGGTGGATTGGACACTCCATATTGGCCCTAGGTGTGAGTGTGTGTGCGCCTTCTGCGGAAGGTTGGGCACTGGGCTGGCAACTCGACACAGTAAAACTCCACTGCCAATCATGGGAGGACAGATGATCTGCTGTGGTGACCCCTAACCGGGAAAAGACAAAAGAAGATTATTGCTTACCATTGAATGCAACATTAAATGCTCTACTTTTACCTCAAAACCCAGATACTGCAAATCACCAAAATAAAATCATAATATTCATTATCTTTTCCCTTCCCAGTGAACATCATGTGTTACACGTTTCAAAAAAAAATAGTTACCATTTACTACAGGGTCTAGACTCTAGAGCCATATTTTGGTTCTGTTTTTCAGTTTGCGTTTGAAAGTTGGTATCCCACAATTCCATTGGAGTGGGTGGGGTTGCGTAATTATGTATGCAAATTAGATGTTAATCAGCGTACAGATTTGTACCTATTTTTCATGAGCCTTGTCCAGATTTTTGATGTTTCCAGGTTGAGAGGTATGAGTACGACATAACATTAACCAGAATATCAGCATAAACAGCAATTGTTCCATTAAAGATCATGCTAAGATCTTCCTGTCTTAAAAATGGGAGCAATAGTGTGGATTACTGTTAGTAATTTTGATGTGTTACAGAAAATGAACATGACAGGTTTTGTAACTGATCAAGTAGATCAGCTAAAATCATATCTGATACAATGTTATGAAATACGAGTTTGTTGAAGAACAGGAAATATTTCTGTAATCAGTCAGGTTAAAGAGATATTGAGAAGTCTGTTAGCCTAGATATGAGTTATGTGTTTCAGAGTTTAGAAATGCAAGATCCATTAACCCTTAACTCTTTTTCTTAAGCTTAGACTGATTAGAATATGAACATTTCAGATATGTGGTTTATGGAACAAAAACTATGAAAGAGTTCCTGCATCATTACATATTCTAGGCAAGAATGCTTAATTAGAAAAGAAAACAGTTTGATATGGTGAAGGTAATATAGAAATTTTACAGAAGACGGTTTGAGAAGCATTATTGTACGCATACTGTATATGTTCATGTAGAAGGAAAAAGAGGTGTGTGTGTGCGTGTGTGTGTGTGTGTGTGTGTGTGTGTGTGTGTGTGTGTTTGTAATATCAACTAATTTTAATAAAGTAAGGGTTACAATACATAAATAGTCATATATGAATGTATTTAGTAATGTGTCTTTAAATGAGTGTTACAGATAACTGGATTAGTTTAACATCTGAAAGTCTCACCTTGGGAGTTCATAGTTCATAGGTTCATAGGTGTGTACTAGGCTAATGGCCCTGAAGCCTTTACAAGCCTAGCCCATAAAAGTGTCCTGGCATTGTGCCGCCCGACGTTAGCTCCCACTGCCTCTGTCAAGTAAAGCCAGATGGGTGATCTCTGAAGTGATCTTTCTATTTCCCATCCAGTCATCACAATTTCTCTTGAAGAAGGTCAGTGAGGTGCTCTGCTTGACATGTATAGGAAGTCCATTCCAGAGCATGGGCAGTCTCTAGGTCATGAACCTGTACCTCCAGCATGTTCTGTTGATTGTGGTAATGAGGTTGAGGTCTCTGGAGCATGTGGTGTGGAGGGATTGGGATTTCTTTAGATGTAGCCTTTCTAACAGAGCTGGGTCAGGCATGGCTTTGTAAGTCAAGCAGAGATCGCTTCTTAGTAGATGATATGAGAAAGAGAATAGCTGGAGTTTTTTGAGTCTGTCCATGTAGGACATGTGTTTAAGGCCTAGGATCCTCTTCATGAAGTACCTTTGTGGCCTTTCCAGCTGTTGCATGTGTCTAGTGAGGTACATGCCAAATGGGGCATTATACTCAATGACTGGCCTAATGACAGAAGAGTAGAGAGAGATGATGACCTCTTTTTTCCTGGATGCAAAACCCTTGGAAATGAGATGTGCCTCATAGAAGGACTTTCTGACCACAGTGGCAATGTGGTGGTCGAAGGAGAGGTTGCTGTCAACCTGTGCCCCCAGATCTCTTATAACACCTTCAGTGTTCAGTCGGCTCCCATCAATATGGTAATTAGTGGGAACTGAGTTTTATCCAAAGGGGATGACAGTGCATTTTTTGGCATTAAGCTTAAGGCCATAGTTTCGACACCAGTCATTGATCTCAGTGCGCCTTTCTGTAGGATGTCTATATCACTTATGGAGTTAATAATGGCTCCCAGCTTGCAGTTGTCTGTGAAATTGGTCAGCCAGAGTCCCTCAATGTTGGCCTGGACTTCTGAGAAGTAGATGCCAAACAGGAGAGGACCCAGGACTGATCCCTGTGGGACTCCACTCATGACTGGTCAGCAGTCTGACTTGGAGTCTGCTACTTTCACACAGTGGGTTCTATCTGTGAGCCAATTTGCAACCCACCTAGTGATATATGGGTTGATGCCTAGTTTGATGAGTTTATCAATAATTCCTGAGTGGGGTATGGTATCAAAGGCCTCGGCTAGATCAAGGTAGGCTGTATGTTCTGCCTTGCCCTCATCCACAGCTCTGGTGATTGACTCAAAGAAGTCAACCAGGTTGAGCAGGCATGAGCTACCATTCACAAAACCAAATTGAGTGGGATCTAGAGATTGGAGATTCCCTATATCATTCTTAATAATGTCCATGATGATGCACTCCATAGCCTTACATATCAGACTCATCAGGCTAATGGGGCGATAATTCTCAAGGTCTGTAGTCATTCCCCCTTTATGGAGAGGGATGACTGTAGCAGTGCACCATTTGCTAGTGACAAAGCTTGAGATGAAGCTGTGATTGAATAGGACACACAGATGTGGTGCCAGTTTGCTTTGTAGTTCATGTAGAACACATCCAGGGATATTGTCGGTCCCATGGAAGCTTTATTCTTGACCTTGGACAATACAGCTTTAACCTGTGCTGCAGTAATGCTGGGTGCCTGCTATTGTTTTGGTATTGTGATTGGTCCTTTGGGGGGGAGA
Source organism: Protopterus annectens (assembly GCF_019279795.1). Taxonomy (NCBI): domain Eukaryota; kingdom Metazoa; phylum Chordata; order Ceratodontiformes; family Protopteridae; genus Protopterus; species Protopterus annectens. The sequence goes on from NC_056744.1 coordinate 663,283,958, forward strand.
GGGGTAAAATTGGCACTGAATCTGTCAGCCAGTATGTTGGCAATATCTGTTGGCTCAGTATAGGAGGCATCATTGTGCAGTAACCTGGGTATTGCCATGGAGATTCTTGATATAACTATAGAAGGCTTTGTGTTTGTTTTTAGAGTCTGCCACAATTCTGCCTTCATAGCTGGCTTTAGAGGTTTTGATGAGGGATCTCAACTTTTTGTTGAGGCTAATAAGGGAGGTTTTACAGTCTTGGGATTTCATCTTTTTCTGCAACAGTTTCTTCCTTCTATTGTAGAGTTTATTAATGGCAGGGGACCACAAGATTGGCTTCCTTTTTTTGGAGGAGAGCATCTTGGTTTTGTTGGGTTTGGCTAGTTCTATGCATTTATGTACGTGTTTGTACAGTGCATTGATTCAGCAGTCATGCATCTATTTTCCATTGACATGGGTGCCCTGAAGTTAGCCATCTCTGTTTTTAGGAGCCCAAAGGCAGCTTTGGGGAAGTTTTCATTGTGGTTACCTTTGCGGAGGTGTGGGTGAGATGTTCATTTCCATGGTGATTAGTTTGTGGTCAGATTTAACCAGGGAGGAATTGACTATTGGTGTAAAGCAATGGTTGGCCATTTTAGTAATAACCAGGTCAGGGATGTTGCTTCCTCTACTGGGGATACGAATGGGATGGTCCAAGGCATTGGAATTGATGAATTCCAGGAAGTGCTGGGTCAGTGTATTGGCTCATGAATAGTTTTCCCAGTTGATGGAGGGGTAGTTGAAGTCACCTAGTATGAGGTTGTTGGGTTGGACCCTAATAGGTTCCAGGGTGCTTAGGAATATGGAATGAGAGTCTTGGGACATGGTTGGGGACCTATAGCAGGTTATGACCTGAATCACCATCTTACCCGATATCAGTTGTACCTGAAGTATCTCTGATGCATTATGCTGGGCTAATAGTCTGGAGGTATGCATATCCTTTATGAATATGAAGACACCGCTGCCTTTGGAGCTTCAGTCCATGTTTTTGGGTCGAAGGGTGTGGAATGAGTTATAACCTGGTAGTGCAGGGGTGCTTTCTGTTGCTTTAACCCAGGTATCCGTTACAGCACAAATGTCAATGTTCTCCATTTTGAAGAGTGCTTCGAGCAAGTGCATCTTGAGATTTAGACATCTAGTGCTGAGCAGCAAGACCCTTAGATTGCATTTATTTATAGCTGTTATGGTGGTAAGTTGGTCTTTGGAACATCACCTAAAAAAGGCACTATAGGGGTGGCAAGAGCCTTAGCCAGTATCCAGAAACCCAGGGATGATAGATGCAGGCCATCTCTGGCAAAGCATTGAGGTAAGTCAATCAAGTCTTCCCAAGCAGACAGGTACTAGGTCCACTTAGAATGACACCAGAAATTTAGCCAGTTGTTGAAGTCAATCATTTTATGCTTGTACTGAGGTATCATTCTGGGCAATGGCAGGATGCTGCTCAGGGCTAGGGTAATTTCTGCCTGGGCCACATAATACAAGAGCTCCTCCATGTCTCTTTTCATGTAGTCCAGGGAAGTGCATCTCAGGTCATTCACACCCACATGGATAGTGACAGAGTCATACTTGTACTTGTTGTGGAGTGATCTGAGTGGTGTGTTATGTGTCAGATTCTGGCACTTGATAGACAGCTGACTGTTACCTTCTCCTTATTCAACCTAATGAGTGGGACATCAGTGTGCCTTACTATCGAGTCATCTATGATTAGTGTATTGGGCAAGCTGTTTTGTCTTAGGGGCTTAGGTTGAGGGGCACACTGTGTAGGTGAGTTATGTGTCTTGTGTTCTGTGCTGTGTTGTGGTGGTTGAGTGCATTTCTGCCTTGGAGGTCTCTGCTATTTGGGTAGATTTCTATTGAGAGCCTCAGCGAAGGTGGGTGTGTGGTTTGTATTTTTGTGTGAGAGCTGTAATGGTGGGTGTTCTAGAGGGCTATTTGTTGCATGTGGTGTGGTGCAGGTGTTGACCGTCTCCTTTTGACCAGTTATTCCGGTCTTGGCTTGAGAATGCATGGCATCTAATCTGGATATATAAGTGCATCTCTCACAAGTCTGAGTGTTGGGAGGTAATAGGAGAATGTTGTCTGTGTACCTGAGGCAGTTGCTACACTGCCTTAGAATGCCCAGTTTCACCATGTTATTAGGAGAAAGCACAGGGAGCTGACATTTATTCATGCCAGGAGGGATGGTCATTATTACTAAGTACTGAAGCTGATTCTTTATATAGTCCTTTTACAAGAAAAATGTCACTTAATGTGTCTGAGTCTGTACAGAGCACTGCCAAGCACCTGAGGGGAAACTAATACATAGACCCTGAACATTTAAGGATGAAGTATTTAGGCAGATATTATGAAGTTAAAAAGAAATCAAGCAGTACTTACTGAAAAATAAAGAATTAGCTTGTCAAGAATGATGAAATGAGGGGAGTCGTATGAATGGCTACTGCCTGGCTACTACTAATGCTGGTCTCAGCACAGCTTCACTCTGTTGGGATACAATACTCCTTTGTTTCTTCTCTCACCAGAAGCAAAATGTTAGCACCAATCTCAAGAAGAGAAGCAGGCCATGGCCTGTTTGGTGATCCAGTCTTGTCTCAGATGATGCAAGGGTCTGCAGGCATGTAGCCTTTTTCTGGTAGATGCCTCAAATAGCAACCTGACCAATCAAGTACGTTAAGGAAAGACATTCACTCTCCAACTAGAAAGAGTCAGGAATCAATGCACTCTGCTCCTACTCTCAACAGGATCATAATACAAGCACAGATTCCAAGCTGTCACCTATAAAGCAGTCATTAAGCTTTCTGGTGATCAGCAGTCTCCAGGAAATAATGTAACTGCACTTTTTCTCTCACCAGGAGAAAACAGAACCACTAATCCCAAGATGACTACTGAGAGACAGAATGTGAGTTCTCCAATAACTGGTGAACTTGCAATAGATGCTTAAAGGTAAGATGACAAAAAATAGTTTATGCTAAACACTGCAGTGTGCACTACAGGAGTTAGATGGGAAAGTAGGTAACTTAAGTTTTTTCTGTCTAAAATTTAAGTTTTAGTGGAGAGTCACTATTTTTAAAACAGCAAGATAGATTAAAAGAGGGTGGTCACTTTTGTATTCTGGTACTATGGAATACAGTAGGATGGCCAATAAATTTAAATAGTGTAAGGGAAGTGATTTCACAAAATGATAATGTTGTGCTTACTCACACCAGCCAGTAAAAGCAAAAAGGAAATGAGATATATGGTCAAATTAACATAAGGGACAGGCAACTAGAAAGACAGCGGTGTTTAAGAACACAACAGTAATCATGTGGGAGGGTGGGAAAAATTTCTGTCTGACTCACAAGAGACAGAGCTGTGGTCTCTTTTCAAGTTTGAATATGCAGTTAAAAGCAGAATACAAGTAAAACACAGGGCAAAGAAAACAAATCACAGTATATAAAATAGAAAAAGGCAATAAAGTAATACAAAATGCAACAAATAAAAAGCAAACTAACCTTTCCCTCACAGCAAACTGTAGTAGAGTCTGGGTGAGCCTTTCCAGTAAAGCTCTGAAATGTTTTATTTTACCCCTTAAATAGGAGGTTTAGTTTCTAGCTCCACCCCCTCAGTTCACAGATAATTAACCTTAACTGACCTGTTGTAACCTGTGTGTGACTCCTTAATTGAGCTGCTCTAATTTCTGTCTGACTTACAAGAGACAGAGCTGGGGTCTCTTTTCAAGTTTTAATATGCAGTTAAAAGCAGAATACAAGTAAAACACAGTGTAAAGAAAACAAACCACAGTATACAAAATATAAAAAGGTAATAAAAGTAATACAAAATGCAACAAATTAAAAGCAAACTAAGCTTTCCTTAACAGCAAACTGTAGCAGAGTCTGGGTGAGCCTTTCCAGTTAAGTAAAATTTTTAGATAGATGCATATCATGTCTGAAACACTTACCTTTACTGACCTATGTTTATACATATGTCTATTTAGGAATGAATTATGAATGATAACAATAGTGATTAATGATATTTTCCTTTCATTTTTTTTCTGACACTGTATCATATCACCATGGCTACAGCATTTGTCTTTCTGTGTGCTGCACCAGACATCCTTACTATTATAGTCGGTTATAAAAGGGTAAAGGTTGTATAATGGAGAAGCAAAAGTGTCGTTATCTATAAAGTCTTTAGCCAGTGGCATAGCTAGAGGTTGTGCTGCCTGTGGCTGACTTTAGGTTTGCCACACAATCCCCCCCCCCCCCCCCCCGGCTGGATGACACATTACCTAGAAGCTTTATTTTTATGAGATTAATGTTAACTAAGATGTAAGGTGTAAGTCTTAGGTAGCTTGACACTATTTTTGAACACTCTTCTGTGATTGGAGTATTGAGTTTCCTACACAGAGAAATTAAACCAAATTACTTTGGTATATTACGTTAAAGGGTCTGCTTAATTTTATATACATTTCAAAGGATCATAAGGAAAACAGAACTACTATTCTTTGCAGAATACTTTTTTGTGTTCCATATTTAGCAGCTCAGATTTTATAAGCTAGCATAAAATGGCTCACATAATATCTGTGTTGGCAATAGATGACCCCCAACAGCAGAAGTTGTCAACAACAACCCCATAAGGGTCTATAACTAAGTAATTTGTAAAAATAGAATGAGATTTAATAAAGAAAACAGAGATTCATAGAAGCCATTTATGCAAATGTGAAAGGCTTAAACATGAGATGCAAATAATGAAATGCAAAATGACTATTATGTTATGAAGCAATTTTGCAATTCATAGACCGACATCCCTGTGGTACTCACATCCATTGTTAAAAGTGATACCTCACCTTTGATATCGGATTTATAATCTACAAACTTGTTTGTCCAATTATGCAAAAGCATTTCTCTGGCACACTAATGAATTATTTTCCCCGTTAACCCACTTCATTAGTTTGTATTATGTATGCACAAGCACTAAAATGACACAATAAATTATTTTGCCCAGCGGTCACTTCAGCAGTCTGACCATGTATGCTCATGCACTTCCCTGGTACACAAATTATTTTCACAAGCAACATCTTCATTAGTATGTCCAGGCATACGCAAGCACCAAAATGAAACATTTCCTAAAGAGACCGCTTCAGTAAAATGTCCAGGTATGCAGAAGCACCAAAATGAAACATTTCTCCAAACAACCTTTCAGTAACATTTCCTAGTATGCACAAGCACCAAAATTAAACATTTCCTCAAGCGACCCTTTCATTAATATGGCCAAGTATGTACAAGTACCAAAATGAATGCTCTAAATTGTCCAATTCATTGTTTACAAACATACTGTTAGGACATGTGAGGATTCCTTTATTAAACCAGTTAATTTATTTATTTGTCTTTTGTTAACCAGGTTAGTCCAATTAGGCCACATGACCCATTTTCAGTGGAGAGCCGAGGAGAAAAGCTCCACAAAACAAATTCAAAATACAAGTACAGAATGCAAAAATACAAAATACAAATACAAAAATACAAAAGAAAATATATACAGGAATTATTAACAAGATATAATAATAGACGTACTAATACAGTAGATAACATAGGGTATATAAAGATTTATGCAAAAGAATAACTCATGTAATACACCTTTTTGAATAATATAGTAAGTAAACCAGTGTTGTACCAGTTAAAGGAGAAAAAAAAAGGAAGGAAAATATTGGTGAGGTTGAAAAGAGGCGATATTAAGAGTGAAATAGTTTTCTGAAAAAAATAAACAGAAAAAGAAGTTAATAATAGTGAGGTATAAATAAGACAAGTTAGGGACTTACCAGTGAAGTATAGCTTAGGTAGGATGGTTGCAGGAGCAAGAAGGAGAAACAGCAAGGTAGTTTTTGAGTTCTTTTTTTGAACAGCAAGGTAGATTTGATAGATTGTATGTTATTGGGAAGTTTGTTCCAAGTGTGGGAAATTGTGCAGTTATAGAGCAATCTGTCTATTGATTTGTTTGGTTTGTACATGACCAGTAGGAATTGTTCTGAGCTGCGGAGGTATAGGAGGATATGAGAGTGGACAGAGAGGGAGAGTCTGTCAATTACTAAATGGGCCATTTGTAGCTGAGGTAGTTGGAAAAGTTGAGGGAATTCAAGCCAGTGAAGTTGTTTAAAAGAGAGACAATGATAAGATTTATAAGGGCGGTTACAGGCAAATCTAGCAATTTGGTTGTAGGTTCATTCAAGTTTGGCTATAAGGTTAGATTGGAGGTGGATAAATATAGGGGATGAGTAGAGAAGGCAGTGGAGGAGGTAAACTTAGGCTAGGTAAGTCCTAGAGGTAGTGAATAAATATTTTATGTTCCTATAGAGTAGACCAAGTTTTTGGTTAGATTTTTTGATACACTGTTGGACATGAATGTCAAATTTTAGTTGATTGTCTATTGTGATACCAAGGAGTTTGGTATGGGAGTAAGGATGAATGAGAGTATTGTCCAGGGAAGAGATGCTGAAGGCGGTACTAAGCTTGGACATGGATTTGGGAAAGAACAGCAGTAATTTAGTTTTTTTGGGTTAAGGATGAGTTGATTGTTAATCCACCAGTGTTCAATAATGTTGAAAGAGCTCTGAGTGATGGTGTGGAGGTCAGTGAGGTTATTTGCATGGGTAACAACAGTAGAATCATCTGCATACTGGATCAGTGAAGAAGAGCAGCAGGTGGAGTGTAGACTATTTGTAAAGATATTAAAGTCCAGAAGACCTAAGATTGATCCCTGAGGGACTCTAGTTTATACAGGTAGGAAAGGAGAGCAGTAAGTTTGCCATCAAACATATTGCAGTTGGTTGCCAAGATAGCTAGAGATCCAGAGAATAGTAGAGGAGGAGAGGTTGAGATTGGATAGTTTAGATAGGAGGTAAGGGTTGGAGTTGATGTCAAATGC